>NW_001849554.1:159461-183809 GCF_000209065.1 Trypanosoma cruzi
CGCCCCCTTTGTCCCCTCATCCATCCAACCCCACGTGTGCATATATATATATATATATATATATGTACTATTTAGAGCCACGGCAGAGAATCAAACAAGTCAAACAAAAAAAAAAAAGAAAAAAACCAAGACAAAAAGCCGTAAACAAATAAACACGCATGCACACACACAAAAAAAAAAAAAGAAAGATAATAATAAATAAAATAAAAAAGGATGGAGAGAAAATGACAGATGGGGAGGGAAGGCAAACGATCAAACAAGAAAATAAAAGAAAGAAAGAAAGAAAGAAAGAGTGAGTGAGTGAAAGAAAAAACAGGAGGTAAAGGAGGGTCGGTACAAAAAAAAAAAATTTAAACGCGTATTCACATGCAAGTACCTACACCCACCCACACACACACACACACACACACACACACACAGGGAGGGAGGGAGGGAGGGAGAGATACATGCAGACATATACATACAAAGAGGGAAAAGATATATATATATATATGGACACACTGAGAGCGGAGACAAAATAAAAATAAAAAAAAATATCCCTCCGTGGACTTCGTGCCAACGGAAGCCAAAAGAAAAGAAAATAACGACAACAACAAAAACAAAAAAAAAAAGGGAAGAAAAAAGGCTGTAAGAAAACAAAAAACAAAAAAAAAAAAATATGGAACAATAAAATTAAAGAAAAGAGATCCACAAGAAAAAAAAAAAAAAAAACAAATGGCGAAAACAAATAATAATAATAATAAAAAGAAGAAGAAAAGAAAAAAAAAAAAAGAAAAGCAAATAATATGAATCATACAATTACAATAACAACAGCATCCATAGCGATAATCATAATAAAAATAAACAAACAAACAAACAAATAAATCAACAACAACAAAAACAAAAATATAAAATAAATAAATAAATAAATAAATCACGCAAATAAAATACATATAAAAATGTGCTCCACACGCGTATGCATCGAAGAAACAGAAGGAGAAACAGACGCTCTCATTTTGAATCCCGTTTTTTGTTTTTGTTTTTGTTTTTGTTTTTTCTTCTGAAGGCCGGTGAGTAAATTTTTTTTTTTCTTAAAAAAACAAAAAAAAGAAGGGATTCAAACATATTTGCATGCAACCAAACAAAAACAAACAAAAAAAAGGGAAGAAAAGACCGACTGCAGAAACGAAGATGTAATATTCGGGAGAAAAGAAAAAAAAAAAAAAAAAAAAAAGAAAGTGAAACCATTGGCAGCACCTGATAGCACTAAATAGAACTTATAACAGTCGGTGATTATTAACAAACCGTAGGGGTCGCCACCACCACCAACAATAGACACCAACAACAATAAAGATAATAATAAATGATGACAACAGCAGTAAAAATAAATCCCAAAAGAAAAGAAAAGAAAAGAAAAGTAAACACTTTCATGTTTTTTCCGGTTTTGTCTCCTTCTTCTCCTCCTTCTTCTTCTTGTGCCCACCCATCAAAAGCAAACACACACAGAAAGAAAAAAAGAAAAAAAGACCAATGGTGTGGTTGCAGTACATATCTTGCCGCAAGCATGCATGTGTTATCAAAAAAAAAAAAAAAACGGTAATGAAAAAAAAAAGAAAAAAAAGAAATTAATCAGTCACTTAATTCATATAAAACACTGCCCTTCCCTCCTTCCTTCCTCCCCCTCTCTCTGCCTTCTCTCGCTCCCTCGCTGCGTTTTGTGCGTGTGCGTCGTTCTCAACAGAAGAATAAAAATAAACGGAATAACGTGAGCAAAGTAAATAAGCAAATAAAACAAAACCACAAGCACGCATAAACACTCCCACAATAAACACAAATATGTATTTATAATGGTTCTAAAGAAAAATAAACAAGCAAGCGATTACTTCCGTCTCCGTTTTCATTGGTTGCTGTTGATTTCCATCCTCGTTTTCTTTTTTTCTTTTTCCCTTTTTTTAATGGGCCTCTTCCCTCCCCCCGTTGCAGCCTTTCCCCCCCTCCCCCCTCAACAAAATTTTCTTTTTTTGTTTACCCCTCTTCGGCACCCCGTACGCATCCTCTTTTTTTTTCCCTGCTGTTGCTGTTTTTCTCCCCACCATCAGCCCGCTACCCCCCTCTCAGGGGCGTCCAATGTAACCTCCCACAAGCTCTGAGGGAACAACGGATGCGCCCCCCGTTGAATTCCCGGCGGTTCCCATCGGCAATGGCAAGGCGGTGGCGGCGAGGGCAACGGTGGCAAGTGAGGAATTGGAGCCTGTAACCTGCCCCATTCCCGCGGGGCTGTACGGCAGTGTGATAATGTAGGCGTTTGAAACATTTGAAAGAGATGCAAATTGACCTTCCATGCCCGGAACTATACCGTACTCCGTGGGCTGCGCCGCGAAACCCGGGATGCTCCCCGCCGTTGCGACCGTGGCGTAAGACTGTGGTGTCGCCAGTGTGGCATGACCGAGAAACGAGGGGGACGATGTTAGACCTGCATGCTGTAGTGTCTGCGGGAGAGCGCCCCCTGCACAATTAGGAACCATGCCAACTGGGGGCCACTTGCCGTAATTTGGAACAGACATGAAGGCAGCGTTTTGAGGAGTGGCTACCGCCTCTACGATTCCGATGG
The DNA here is from genome assembly GCF_000209065.1 of Trypanosoma cruzi. NCBI lineage: Eukaryota > Euglenozoa > Kinetoplastea > Trypanosomatida > Trypanosomatidae > Trypanosoma > Trypanosoma cruzi. Next base: position 162,052 of record NW_001849554.1, read on the forward strand.
GTGCCAAGACATTTGTTGAAGGTGTAACGAGTGATTCCGTGTTGACAGACGTCCGTCCGGAGGGTGACAGGGGCGGCATTCCGGGTGTTGTTGTGAGACCGTCAGCATTCGACATAGAGAATTGCAAAGAAGATCTTTTTTCACGTGTCAAACGGCAGGTCAATGTGCGTCCCTCAGCCACAAAACCATTCAGCGTCGCGACGCAAGCAGCTGCCTGTTCTTCCGTTTCAAACAAAACAAATCCATGGCCACACGGAAGGCTCGTCGTCGCATCACGCACCACTTTGGCCCGTAGGACTCTTCCGCATGTGCCACACAACCCACGCAGTTTGTCCGTATTCCAGTGCAATGGCAGTCCCTGAATAAACACATTGCGGCTTTTACGTAATCCTGAGTAGGCATTTTGGTCAATTGTGCTGTTAGGTTGCCCATTCTGGGGCGGGGTGTAGGATGCCTCAAAAAATTCCGGATTGAAATGCCGTCCCGATTCAATTGGGCCCTCTTGCGGGGTGATAAAGCCGGTGGAGGGGGTCGCGTTGGTGGTGGTGCAGGGACTCCAAGAAATACTCTCAGCGTGGGCAAAAGCAGGCATCGCCTTTTCATGTGCTAGGCGACACGCCAACACCCTCCCAGCCATGGAACAGTTATTAAGTGACTCCACACACAAGGCTGCTTGCTCCTCGGTCTCAAACATAACAAAACCGTATTCTCTGGATTTGTTCGTCGCCCCGTCGTGGACTACTTTGGCGGAGATGATCGTTCCAAAAGCGCTGCAAACACTCCGCAATTTGTCTGTATTCCAGTGTGCGGGAAGTTCACTGACATACACGTTGTTGCGCACCGTAAGCCGCATAGTGTCGCCCGTCGCTGACGTTTGCTGAGAGTTTATTGCCACGTTCGTTGGTGTCGACTTCGGCGTGATCACCGTTGGTAAATTTGCCGTCACTGACGCCTCGGCCTCCGAGTTCTTCGCCGCGAAGGATGATTCAACGGAAGTTCTGGCATCCAGCGTCGTCATGGGAAGCGTCGAGGAGACGACGTCCGTCATCCATGCGCCCTCGTCGTAAGCGCTGCCGCCCCTCACGCCACTCGGCAGTCTCGGATCCGCCACGTTGCTCGTGATCGAGTGCAAAAAGGAGGTGGCGCAGGAATTGAGGGGGGGCGAGTGCGTGGCCTCCGCTTTGATCTCCCCGCCAATGAAGCCCTCCTCTGCACATTCCCTCTCATCGCCTATCACCCCCAATGCATCGAAGAATTCGTTCGTCTTGCCGAGAGGAATGGAGCTGAAGTTCTCCGTGTTGGTGTTGTGAATGTAATTATTGCCGCACCCGTCCCCCACGATGTTGCCAAAAAACAAATCCATCCCCTCTCAGTCTCCGTGCGCTTGCAAAAGTGATGACGTCCCAGCCGACAGCAAAGATGTGAGCAGGGCGTGTGCGCACAGGGGACGGAGAACCGACAAAAAAAAAAAAAAACGAAACAAAATCAAAAAAAAAAAAAAAAGGAAGACGTTCCCCACCCCCCTATTCCTTTTCTTTTCCTCTCACCCAACAAAATCAAACAATATGTGCCCACAAGAAAAAAGGTAAAAGGATGCAAAAAGAAGACACAAACGAAAAAAAGGAAAAAGAAAAAAAAAACACTGCTACTTCTCTAGGATCAGAGTTCGGCAATCCCTCCAGTAACAGCAACAATGTGTGCGTGGTATTTGTGCAGGTTGGGCGGGCGTACACTATTATTATTTTATGACTGCTTCCTTCCCTTGATGGGCTTGTGGAGTCTTTCTTTTTAGTTTTTGACGGGTGTAGATATGCACCTCTTTTTTTTTCCTTTTAAATCCCCAGCCTTCTTCTTCCGCCGCCGCTTAAGCGAAAATGTTTTCCTTCACCCTTTTTACTTCTCGTACACAGATTATATATATATATATATATAACAGATGTATGTTTATTTATTTATTTATTTATTTTTATTTGATTATTTGATTCTCTTCCCTTGCAAGTGGGTCTTGAGACTGTAAAAATTCCCTTCTCTCACTCTCTCAGTCTCTCTCTCCCTTTTCTTTTCTTTTCTTCTTCAATGTCCTTCCAACAGACTTTTGGTCTAATTCCTTCCTTGCTGATTGGGGAGGGGGCAATTGAAATCACAAATATATATATATATATTTGTATTTGTATTTGTATTTGTGTGTATGTATGGATATTCCTTTCGGCCTTTTTTTTTTTTTTTCCAAGTAATTTCCCTTTTTGTTGTTGTTGCTGTTGTTGTGCTTTCTTGGTTCGTTTTGCGTCCCTATACTTCCCTCACAAATGCAGCACCCCTCTAATCCTCTTCTTCCTCTGTGTTGTGTGGCTGTGTATTGTCAGTGTTCTGCTTGCAGGCCAAAAATATTCCCATTCTAAAGGTACACACACACACAGAAGAAAAAAAAAAAGAGAGTGAAAGAGAAAGCGGAATGGAGTTTGTTGTCAAAAAAAAAAAAAAAAAACGAGGAATATCACACGCCCTCAATCATACAGACAGGCAGAGAGACAAAGAGAGAGAAAAAAAAAGAAAAACAGAGAGACGCGCTCACTCCGTATTACTCCTTCACCCTTCAGTTTTAGGCACCAATAAACAAATATCTTCGCGTTGTCTTCATCTCTCATCGCATGGTGGGATATGTATACATGTGAGCTCACCAGCCACCGGGGAGCCCACACGTGGTGCCCTCAGCGCCCTCCACAACAATGTCCATCGCGGTCCATTGGAAACAATGATACTGTTGCTGTGCATGTACCAGACACGCGTAGGGCCAAGCCATTCCCTCCTCAGACCCTCACAAACTAAAAACAAAAAAAAGTGGAATAATCCTCTGTGCCACTGGCCAAATCCTAAATTTATCGATAATAGAAACTAAACAAGATGGAAATAAGAAAGGAATGAATGGGATAAGAATGGGGATTCAACACAAACTCAAACTGCAACGCCAAGTAAGCTTATATATATATTTATTTAATTAATTATTTACTATTCACGAGGTGGCAGACTTTGGGGTCCTGCAGCCACAAGACCACGCCGCGAGTGGTGGGAATCAAAAAAGGGGGTTGGGTGCGACAAAAAATGAAAATAAAAATTTATCCGGCCGCTTTCGGTTCCCTACTCCTCCCCCCTTTTAATAGTCGTGTTCTTCCCAAAGTTCATACGGTAGGAAAAATTGACGTAAAGAAATGTCTATTCGTTTTGCCAGGATGTATACATATTTATAAGCATGCATTAGGGTTAGCCGGCGCTACTCGCAATCACTCACTTCACAAGCTCCTAATAAAAGCAAAAGGAAAAAAAAAATGGGATTTCCGGCTAACTCCAACAATTAACTTCGCTCTCCCTATGAAGCTGCACTCCTCCGCTTCCGCCCGCTCACAGTAGCACCACGGCTCCCACCACAAGAGCAAGCACCAAAGAAAGAAAGTAAGCGTTTCGCCAGGCTCTTCCGCTTCTTGTTGCCCCGATGTGATTGCTCGCAGGCCGCCTCAGCCCGAAAGATGGGGACAACAGCGGTGCCACTCAATTCCCCCGCAACCCGTGGCCCCAATGAAGTACTTGTGGGGTTATCACTTGATTTCGTCATTGCCAACCCTCTCCGATCCAGCGGAAGCACCTCTCTTTGGGAATTATAAGGAATGTTCTCCTTTTTACTCATCTCCCTCTCCTCTTCATTCTCCTTCTTCTCCTTAATAATCCCCCTCTGCGCCTCAGATGCACTTTCTTCCCCCTCACTCAGCGCCGCAACCGAAAATTTCATGTTGGTAGAAAGAAGCGCAGATGAGGCGTAAGAATAAGCAGAGGCAGTCTGTCTTCCATCCTCCGTGGAGCTTTGGGAACTTAAGTACGAGGAGGAAAAAGAAAATTCATATGACGATGACGACGAAGAGGAGGATGATATAAAAGGATGGACATGCCTCGGCTTCAAAGAAGCAAACGAGCCTTGATGATCGTGTTGTTCCCCCATTTTTATGACTGTTAAATTTGTTGCAAGTTGGGAAGGAGGCCCTACATCCACCGGGGCGTCTACCGGGTCGGCATCCTGCTCCACACAAACTGGAGACTGTTGCAGCCGCTGCTTGCCTCGTTCTTCTGCTTCCTCCTCCGTCTTGCTGAAGTGCTCTGCTGCTTCTGGCAAAAGAACATGCTGAACAAATGGCCGCCAGATCGCTTCCCTACTATTACCATCCTTTGCATTTGCCTCCTCCTGCCGCTGCAGTTGACGGTGTTGTCGTTGTTCTTGGCACCGTCTTATTTGTTGCCTCATTCCAGGCAAATTAAACATCTCCATCTGCACTAAGACGGATGGAGGAGGCGGTAGCGAACGCCTAAACGGGCATTGCTGGCGCAAGGCCGCCGTAACGGGATGCACCTCGCCCCTCGCTGCCTCCTCCAATGCCGCCATGTGCATCAAGCGCAATTCTGCCGCCTTTTCCTCCTCTACAATACACGTAGCCGTCCTTGGCGACAAAAAAAGTCCACGAAATACACTTGCGCCCGGTGAATCCCAACAGCCCCATTCACCTGCGGCGTGAAGTACGGCAGTAGTAAGCTCCTCCGTCTGACGACGAAGCCCGCGAACGGTTGAAAGAAGCCTCAAGCCACGCTGTTCTTCTTCCGTCAAAAGCGTTTCAGATGAGCCACGACGCTGATTGGCAGATGTAGGATTTTCTTCTTCTTTTCGTCCACTCGCATGATGAATACAACTTTCATATATCATTGTCGGTGCTGTGGCAGGATTGATGAGAAGGCTTGAATGAAACGTGACGGCCTCCTCATGTTCATGTGGTGATGATGATGCATGGACAACCTCCTCATTGACGCCACGGCACTCTCGTTTGGTGTTGTCGTCGTTATGACTCTTTTCATTTTCGCCCCCACTCCCTGCCACCTTTTCTGTGGATGTGGCCCCTGCTGCTGACGGCAACTCCCCCGCAGCTTCTAGTGGGGTCTCCAACGTCGGAGCAGCTGCTGGCTCGCTGAAAAGCGGTTTTCTATACATATTAGTTGACAAATAGCAACCAGAAGCAAACCTAGACTTCAAAAGTTTTAATGCAACCTGCACCCCGCTTTCCACTTTTGTGGGGCCACTGGCCTCCCTCCTGACGGAAAGAAACAGTGGGGAAACACTCGAGCGTTTTGATGGGAGTGGTGCGGCGGTGTTCATTACCGGCTCCGTCGTTGCAAGCGTCCTCAACGGCCTCTTCATTATTTCGTTGTAGATCTGTCGCTGCAGATTCATCATGCACCCCAGTCGCGTTGTGTGAGAAATGAGCCGCGCCACCTCTGCGCGGTTCGCATCGCGTCTTCGGCGGTAGTCGTCCTCCCGCCTTGACATCTCCACGCGTTGTGAATTGTAACGCTGTCTATAGATATCGTGTGTCGGCACGTCACTCAAATAGTGTTTTTGCTTCTTGCATGACGCTGTTGGCATCGCGGCAGGGCCGTCGGAGCCAAAAACCCTGCCGCTGTCGGCACCATCACCCGATGAAGCCACCACCTGTGGAGCAGTGCTGCCTGCCTCCTCGCTGCCGGGCACTCCAAAAGACGACGCAACTGTCGGCGTTAAATCCACACCCGTCATTATTGGCGCTGCGCCACGCGGCGTGTTACGACAGTTGGAGTCAAACAGGGTCCATGTTAGGAGGCTGTTTGTATCGGAATCTCCTACGACGTGCCGATGGATGCTCGAGAGACCCGAAAAGGGCAGTGTGGCATGACGTGTTCCTTCCCGCTGTCCTCCACTTCCATTCGTTGCAGCGTTTGCTGCCGAAGAAGAACTACTTGTGCACGGCTGCTTCAGTGATGACTCCTGTGCAGTCATCCGCGGGGAGGCGCTCCACCTGTCACCCAAGCGACTTGACGCAAACTGGCTTTCACTCAGAGCAAAACGTCGCTTTGCATCCCGCAGACGATCAATTGCGGGCGTTGACCTCAATGGTGGCAACTCCTCGACTGCCATTGTCATTAGCTTGAAATATAAGCGCAGTCTCCAATTATCCTCTTTCTAAATTTCCATTTATATCATACATACATGCAAGTACGTATGGATCTATAATATCTACGTATGTATGCCGGCGTCTCCTTGAAGGTTCCTGCAGACACCGCTTTAAGAGCGCCCACAAGTAACAACACCAAAACCTGCAAAAAGAAAAACACGCAAGCTGAGGGAAATGTGTGGGTGTGGCGGGTGAAGGAAGAAATGCACGCATGGAAGGATAAATGCACATGCCCTGCAGAATTTTCTTCCCCCATCCACTCCTTCTTTTTTCCTTGTTTCCCCCTTTTTTTTTTTTTTTTTTTTGCTTCCGGCATCCAAAAACTCAACACTTTGCCAACTCAAATTCCTCCAGATCGTAGTAGCAGCCAAGCAGCATCATCGTTGTACTCAAAATGATGCAGTAGTGCCAAAAACCGTGACTATTCCACGTGTAATCAATCTCCTCCCCCGATACCACGAAGCGCCCAAGCCACCGCCAACAGCGTGACGTGACAGTTGCTTCCGGGGACGATGATGATGTTGGCAATAACCGCGTGGCGCGACGCAGATGCTTCTCAGGAAAACGAAGTGCATTTATTACCGCGCCCAGGGCAAGAAAAACAAAACTCATCGCATGGCAATGAACCGCCTGGTGGTACCCCTGCGACTGCACTTTGGGCAGCTCGACCCACAGGAGAATCAAAAAGCGAAGGACAGAATGAAATCCAATCGCCTTGAAGCGACCAAAACTCCCACATGATGCGTTAAAAACTGCCCCGTAGAGTACAAACAAGGCTGACAAAAGAAGCGCCCCCATGCCAACATGGCAACTCCAGTTTTGACTGCACGCGTTGCCTCGGTAGACAAGACTCCACGAGGTGCCCGTGATGCATATGACAACACCAAACACATCACAGCTCAGCAGGCGTCGATACAATGACTCTGAAGTTGTGCACGGCATAAAAAGATGGTACACCACACTGCAAATGAATATGAAAAAAAATACAAGGCATGTACAACGAAATGTTGTCGTGGAACTTGCGCCAAGAAGATGTTCACTACTACTCCCCAGCCAACGGCGGTCATGCGGCGTCAAAGAGACATCCGTGGCAGCTATCCCGCTCGTACCAACGCCACAACCGCTAACGGTGGAAGTGGTGGATATCTCCATGGTTGGCGGAAAAAGAGCCAAGTACAACACAAAACACGCAGCAAGAGCATGCGACCAGACGTTAAACGACTCATTATGCCACTCAAAAAAGGAACGCAACGCGGCACGAACAGACATGCGGGGACGATAACCAGAAACAATATGCGGATTAAACTGCAGCCATGGATCAACCTGCTGAACCGTTAATAGCTCATGCATTATATGCCCACAGGAAAAAGGCTCAAAACCTTTCCCTTTTCCCTCCTATCTCCTTCTCTCTGTATTATCCACCTCCCACCCTTGCCACTGGGGCTAAATCCCTACAATTGCCAACAAAAGCAACACATGCATGTGCCGATAAAAAATAAATTTATTTTTTTTTTTTTAAGCGCACTTCTGGTGCCCCAATTATCCCCGGGAGAGCACAATCACCCCATATCCATAGAGAGAGAGAGAGAGAAAGTTTTATTTATTGAAAATACAAAATTAAAAAATGTGAATTTGCCCAATGGTGTGACGACGCTGAGCACGGACGGCATCCACAGCCTCCTTATGTGCACGAACAAACCGTGCATGTACAGGAATGTCTTCCTCCACAGATGTGGCGGCATTCGACTGGTGACTACAGGAAACAATGGTTGTTGTGGGAAGACGCAGCACGTGCAAATACTGAAGACGAAGTTCCTTCTCACGCTCTAACACGTCACGTAATTTTTCCTCCACTGCCTTCTTCGCCATAATTGCCGCGCGTTTCTCCTCTTCGGCCAAATTTATTGCGGCAGTGGTGCGGGATGACTCACGCTGACAATTTTCCGCCAACTCACGCAATTGCCGAAGAGCAAGAAGGGATTGCCACTCAGAGTCCTTCACCTCTTCACGGTGTCTCACCTCGTCCAGGATAAGTTGATGGAAAGTGTTATCCTCAAACTGGGAGTAACCCCGCGCAGCGCGCAGAAACCGCTCATGTCCGTTGCGGGTTTGCTCAGTCGACAGCGTTGCGGTTCGCCATGACCCCAGCAAAGTGTGGAGCATTGACCTTAACTCTGCCTCATGATCAAACAGACTTTGCCGGCATGTCAACTCTAATCGCTCCAACTCTAGCCTGTGCTCGTCCCTTGCCGCCGTCAGATATGATATAGCAGCCTTGTGTCTCTCCTCACCCTGCTTTATTCGCTCCTGTGCCGACGTGAAAGCGAGTTCCATCGAAATTTGACGTGTCTCAAGAAAATTGTTACGGCATAATTGCTCCTGTAAAAGTGTCGTTTTCTGCAGGAGCTCGTGCGACTGCCCTTCCCACTGCGCCCCACTCATCTCTGTGTTGTTGGCGGCATCCACAAGAACCGTTGGTATAGGCGACGTTGCACGTGTACTCTTCACAGGTGCCGTCCATGTGCCAATGGAGCGCTGCTGCGGTGAATATGCACGGTGGATCGTCTCTGCATGTGCGCTTTCCTCCGTCTGTGTCGCGACCGTTGACCGGTTTGCCTCCGTCCCGATGACTGAGGCGGCATGCGGAAGAGGGGGAGGGGAAAGAGGAGCAGACACGGCGTCAGAGCCCACGCGGCGGTCCCTCGGCCCTGCGGCTGCAGACGATAAAGGAGGCAGGTTGGAAAAACGTAGCAGCCGCGGAACTTCCATCAAAATATCCTCCTGGAATGTGTAAAAGGTGGTACAATCACGAGAGCGACTGCTCGCGTGGCTCGGGGCGGTGTCCTGCGAGTAGTAGCAGGACGGGTACACGGAGCAGGAACAACTGCGGGAAAAGCAAGAGGAGCAAGAACAACATGACGGTGATGATGACGACTGTCCAACACCGCGGCAGCAGCTACATCCACCATCGGACGCGCTCCAGCTTGTCCTCTCCGAGCAGCTGCAACTCGCCGTCAGCGCGGAGCAGGAGGAAGAGGCGCACGCCCTGCGCATTTCACCCGGTGATTTCACCGTCTTTCCCCCGCCTCTCCGTGTGTGTATGTGTGACTTTCTTCCTACTCCTCTCTTCCTCGCTCTCCCCTTCTCCGCCCTCCACGACAGAAACGGCAGCAGCACACGCAGAAAAAGAGAGAGAGAGAGGAGACAAATGGTGAGCCCACACGGAAGGGCATCCATGCATCCAGCAAGACGGCACAAACTGCCTTTACACCAAAAACACACACAAAAAAAAAAGGGGGGGGAGAAAAAGGAAAAGACATGTGGCCCGCATGAACACCCGGAAAAAAAAAAAAAACAAGAAAAAACAGAGAAGCAAAAAAAAAAAAAAAAAAGGCGGGAAATTCAAAATGAAGAAGCCAGTGGCATTTGATGCGTGGATGAAAACTCAGTGCCGTCACTCCTTCCCACCCCTCCCCTACAGACACAAACCCACAAGCCTCCAATAAAGAGAGAAAGAAATGTAAAAGGAAGAGCAGGCACCTTTTCGCAAAACCCTGCAGGACAAAGAAAGAAAAAAGGACAATAAGAAACCACGGAGAAGAAAATAACTGGCGAAGGTTTCGCACACGCGTAGTTGCCGGTTATTGTTTTGTTTGTTTTTTTGTTTCCCTTCTTCTTCTCCCCCACCCACGCACACCCCCTTCAGATCGCACCATTCAAATATTACTCGCTGTGTGTAGTGCAGCACCAAGAAGGCTGTGTTTGTGTGTAAAGGCCATAAAATGTTTTTTTTTTCCTTTTTTTTTTTCTTTCTTCGAATCCATCCATTTCTGTTTCATCTTTTCCCTTCCTCTTTTTCCTTTCGTTATTGCCGCTTTCCTCTCATCAATGGCCATTCATTCCATCTTATTCTCTTGTTTCACCCAACCAACCAACCAACCAAACTCCCCACATACACCGCCTTCCACTTACATAAATTCTCACAAAACAAAACAAAAACAGAAAAAAAGAAAAAAAAAACAAAAAAAAAAAAAAGAGATCCAAATACGCACGCAGCCCGGTATAATAAAATGTATACATGCATATATATATATATATAGAGAGAGAGAGAGATAGAGATAGAGAGATATATAAAAAGATATATAATTGGTTGTATTGCACTCATTTATAAAATACATGAATGCAGGCATATGTGTGTGTGTACAGGCATATCTCTTTGCTTTTGTATTTAAATAAATTCATATAAATTTATTCATTTATTTATTTATTTATTTATACAACAACAACAAAAAAAAAAAAAAAACACGGATCTTTCAAAATGGATGCCTGACTGTACTCAAATAAATACATACGTACACACACATATATTTATATTTTTTTTTTTTTTTTATTTATATCTGCAATGACCAAAGAAATGGGGAGCAAAAACAACAACAAAACAACACAAAACAAAAAACAAAAAAAAATATTCACTTTAATTATATCCCTCTTCTTCCAGGACAAATCATATACGTCAGGCACATAAATATAAATATATAAAAAAAAGGTGGCGGTGTGTGGAGGAGGAGGAGGAGGAGGAGCGTCCCAAAAAAAAAAAAAAAAAAAAGAAAATAAAAAAAAAAAAAAGGATGCATGCACTCAAAAACTTATTTATGTAAACAAAAAGAGAGAGCAGGAGGGGGGGGAAAAAAAAGGGGGAGAAGCCGCATGAAGCCGTAAGCAAACACGTTTGAAAAAAAGAGAAGTGGACAGTCAACTGCATCCAAATGAGTCCGTCCAAAAAGACACTCATTTACAGACGACTTACAACATCACTTCTCCATAATAATAAAAAAAAAAAAAAGAAGAAGAGCCGCACAGCATTACGCAAAAGAAAAAAAAAAAAAAAAAAGAAAGAAAGAAAGAAAGAAAGAGATAAAACTGCTGTGAGAACATTTAAAACTATATCCCTCCACACAAACACACACACACACACACACACGCAGTTACACATGCACTGAAATATATATTTCAATTGTATCATTCCTCTTGTAGCCCATCATTGCTTACATAAACATACATAAACATACATACATACATACAACCTTATCTATCCGCATACGTATATATTTATATTTATATTTATATTTATATACATACGGATAGATACTTGCGGAAGTGCATGGCCACGCAAAAAATAAAATAAAAATAAAAATAAAAATAAAACCAATAAAAAACAAAAATAAAAATTCGTGGAGAAGGCGACACAAAAAGGGAGGGTGGGGAAGAGGATAAAAAATCCAAATTTGCATTGTTTCTTTTTCATCATTTTCTTCTCTACTATTTATTTTCTTTTCCTTCTTCTTCTCCCCCTCCCCTCGTATGTGTCTGTCTTTGTTTTTTTCTTTGTTTGTATTTATTTTTTTTTGTCGTCATGGCGAGTTCTTTCGGCTCATGTATCATTTGCGTACATCATCATCATCATCATCGTCATCGGGCTAATCCTCAAACATCATAAAGAGGGAGCCGCCACGCTTGCGGGACTCCATCACAGACCGCATGATGCTCTGCCGCTCCAGGGATCCCACGCCGTAGAGCTGCGTGGAAAGCTTGTCAACAATGTCGAGGGCATTAATACCTTTTGTGGCGGCGCCAAGTTCAAACTGCACGTCGGCTTGAATAAGAAACACAGGGAATAAAAGCAGCGCGTTCTCTTCGTCGAAGCTCTTTCCCAAGAGGACGCGATCGTTGTAGTTGCAATTCCTTTGGGCGGCAAACTTCAAAGAACGTTTTTGTAGCTGTTTCTTCCGTTTTTCGTCCACCATGCCGCATTGAATCTCGAGGTTATAATTCGTGCCGGGCACAACACGGCGGATCTCATCATCAATCCATGTAATGTACCGCAGTGTAGGCGCCTGTTGTGGCGCAGGTACTTCACGGCATAGTGAACGTCGGTCATAAACCATTTGGAGGTGCACCTTGATGGGGCATTCGTCGCGATCTGTCAACATATCGATTTCATTGGCACTCCTATTGCCCGTCGACCTATTGTTCTGCTCTTCAAATAATGTGTTGGTACGAGTCTTACCATTGGCAGTACCCATACGTTCATTTGTAATGGACGTCGTGGAGGATTCGGCATCCAATTCCTCCATAATGCCCTCAAGAAAAGAAAGCACAACACTGTTTGAAAGGCTCCGCGCACGGCGCTTGGCAACATTGTACAGCTCCTCCTGGATCTTTGCGCATGCCACCACAGCAGTGTCAAGCTCCTTCTTGTGTTTCTTTTCACTTTTTCCTTTTTTAAACCTTTCGGAGACGATGAAGACGGAGTTTGCCATGGCAGAGACCCAGTGCATACGTAGAAACTGTTCAAAACAATCAAGTATGGAATCCCGCTCAACGTCAGACACCATCATAAAGCCTTGGTGTGCTCGACGATTCCCTCCCCCAGCGTTGTCAGCGCCTGCGTCAGCCGTCGACCCCTCCAGCGGGTTGGACGAATTGGCGGATTCCTCCGCTTTTGTCATGCGGGCGATCTGAAGAAATTTTAACATTACACGTGTGTGGGAAGAGAGAAAGTCCATGTGCGGCGTCGCCTCCTCGTATCGGCCTTCTGCCATGTAAGATTCCGCAATATCGGCACGCAGCACAAGATAATCCACGACGTCCGCCAGCCGGCTGTCCAACGGAATTTCAATCTTCCCAGAGCCACCCACGCCAGCCGCCTCCCCCATTTCAACATTCACTTCATTTTCTTCCTTCAACGAATCTTTTCTTACTTCTGGAAAAGCGGCTTCTTCCTGCCCTCCATCCCGATATGCTGTCTTCTGCTTTGCATCCGTTCCTTTTTGGCCAGCCTTGTCCCTCCTTTCCCACTCTATAAGATCATCAAGGCGGGTCCAAAAGGAATGGCCCTCGTGCCTCTCAATGGCCTGGTCGTAGTAAATCTCGGCGTACGTGTAGCGTCCCTCCTGGAGGGACTTGTAGCCTTGTTGGAACAGCTGTGAGTGGCGGTTCTCCCCGACTGAGGCGCCGTTTCCCATTTTTTGCCTTTTCTTGTTGTTCCTGGGGATTATATTGTTTTTGTTTGTGTGTTTCCTTTCTTTAACTGCTACTACTTTAGCTTTTTTATTGTTCTGCCAATTCGGGGTAATGTCTGTATATATATATATATAATTGGCTGAACTGTTTGAGCTTTCTCTCTCTCTTTTCTTCTTTTGCCGGTTGATAACTTTATTGCTGTGTGATGTGTTGTTTCTTCCGTGGGAGTAAGAGAGAGTGTGAGTGTGAGTGTGTTACGTCGTCCTGTGCTCGAGTGGTAGCGATGATGCCTCCGTCCCGTAAAGCTCAGCCACTCTGCCTTTCTTTTTTTTTTTTCTTTCCTTTTCGTTCGGGTCCCTTCTCCCCTCGAAAAAATTTTTTTCTTTTTTCTTTTTTTTACTCGCCACCGCAGCTGCACCAGCAAGAATCAACAATGGCAATTAAAAAAAAAAAAAAAGAACGCACGCAAATAAAAAAGAAAAAAAAAAAAGACAAGGATACAAAAAGAGTTTTTGTGTGTATTTGTGTTTCCTGTAGCTTGCCCAGCCGTCACGTGCTCACGCAAAATCCCTAATCTTCGTGTGTGTGTGTGTGTATACAAGAGCCAGGAGGAGGGAAAAAAAAAAAAAAAGCATACGTGTAATTCAACCAAGACATGAAAGAAAAGGTAGAGACAAAACGTGCGTGGGAAACACGCTCTTCTTCTTGCGTATTCTCGTGATTTTCCCAGTCGCCCTCCTAAATAATTTTTTTTTCTCTCTCGTTCTTCATCGTCTTCTTCTCTCACGCTCGCCCCCTCGTCAATTCCTCCGTGAAATCGACCGCATTTCTATCCGGCACCGTGTGCCCCCCGACGCCCCACTCCCGCCTTACCGAAATCGCACCACCAGGCGCACACTCCGTTCTGCAATGCGCATCACCGACTTCAGTTTCTCCGCAGGGCATCCGTTTATCATCAGCAGGCGGTCACTGCGAAGTCTGAGCAGACGCTGTAGTTGCGTGGTGTGCCGCGCGTCAAGCGGGGTGATCTTTTCATCACCCGTCATCCACGCGGGATTGTAACGCATCCTCATCGCCGCACTCGGCAGGGGTCGAGTAAACTTCTCCAAAGCGCCCAATCTTGAAGGGGAAATTGTCATGGCGTCCTTCTTCTTGTTCTTGCCGGCCGCAACCACCTCCAGGACGAAGGGCCATGGAACACGTATCGAGGGGCGCAGCAGCTGCACCTTCGCATCCGTCTCACCACATGGCAATGCGTCAACGGCGTTGAATTCCGCCCCCAATTCCCCTCCACAACAACGGAAGTGCCACGTTAACCCTGCCTGATTTTCCTGTTCCTCAGGCAATGGCTCTGCTCCTGCACGCGCCTGCTTTTGCTTCTTCTTCTTCTTCCGAACAGGCGGATCGGTTGATCCTTCGGCTGAAGATGCCTTCAACGATTCGCATGCATGCGTAGCGCCGTTGCGGTCCGTTGCCTTTTCCAGCTTTAATGGCTTCCATGACATCACCGCATGCAACACTGGATCGTGTTCCAGCGGATCCTCCGACCCTGTGGCCGGTGCCGACAAACTTGAGGCCGCGGTAGAAAGAGGAACAGACGAAGCACTGACTCCATCGACTGCCGCCCTCTCCGTCGCCGCGTTGGCTTTAGCCGCCTGAGAGAGTGCGGCAAAGACGGACTTGAGGCTGCAATGCGGTGCGTCATCGAGATTTGAATTAGTATGCTGCCTTTGCTCTGGCTTACGGGCCAATACACGAAACTGGGTGACAAATCGCTTGCGATGCTGACTCGTCTCCAGTGCACGAGACCCAGCAGCTATGGCCAACGCACACAATTCATGCGCCAGCGACGATGGTGATGACGAGGGTAGGAACGCTGTCGTCACACCACCGGGCTGTTGTTTGCCAAACGCCGCGTAACGTCGCATGAGAATCTCAAACTGCAGAATTAACACCAACGCCATTCGTACGCGCGTCATTTCCAAAAAAAGCAAATTTAACTGCCGTGCAAACCCGTCAGGCGACGAAACACCAGCGCCTACTCTCACCCTCGCATTGGTTCTCTCCAGCTCTATTGGCTTCAATTCAGACGTCCCCTCCTTTAGCAACGCTGCGAGACGCGGAGACGACGTCGTGTAGACAAAATGATGTTCACCCAAAAATGACAGTGGCTGTTGGTTTAACCATGACATGCGCACCGAGGAAGTCGCAGCGGAAGAAGAAAAGGCAAGAGCCTCCCGTGCTGAGCTCAAAACATCCGATGGAATGCTAAATAGCCTCCGCACCTCCGCCTCCTCCACACCAATATCAGCCAACAGAGCGGCTTCGTTCAAGCACAGAGCCGCGGCGTTCCGCATGATGCATTTGTGTTCCTTGTCCACAACCTTCCAGAGAAAGGAGCGTAATCCCCTCTGTATGGCGGCATCTTGTATGACCTCCAGCAAGTGTTCCGACGCCACACGTGCCGACCAGGGAAATCTGATCTGAGAGGAGGCTGCGACCTCCTCAAGTGTTGCCCCGTGTTCCAAAGTAGCATCGCCCAAAGCGCCTGAGGTAACGTCCGTCGTCGCGGCGGAGGGAGAAGATGGAAAAAAAACAGAAGAAGCAGCGTCATAAGGCTGATCAATTCGACTGTAACGAAGTGCATGTCGCACACACGCCGTAAGAACTGTGTGCAAAACAAGGCATGCCTGCGTGGGGCCATTTAAGGTGCCCGTGCGTCCAGCCTGTTGCTCCACAAACGATGCCACACCCGAAGCCACGCGTTGCGGAGTTGACCGCTGAGATTGAATAAGGGAGTCACCACTCTTGGCGTCCCTGCTGTCGTCTACCCCTGTGTTCTGTAATCCGTCCCCAATTGATTGAACCGATTCGCGCTTGCCACCGGGCATCTGACGGTGACCAACCGCGGCAAGTAACTCCTCCACCGGGGGCACAGAATCCGTCGATGATGATGGTGCCACATGCGGTCCGTCGAAGTGTGCCTCTGAGATCGCTCCCGTGCACGCCCTTGACTCCGATGCATATTTACTTGGCAGACCACGTCGCTTGAGGTGGTTGTCGACCCATGCCAGGGTCAGGAGTGGTCCCGACATGAATGCACTGAGTGCACGGAGAGGGAAATAGAAATAAAAGAAAAAAAAAGACACAGTCCGCATGAACCGAAAAAGTATCGACAAAAACAACATATATATATATATAGGGAGAGAGAGAGAGAGAGAGGAAGGGAGTTGTTTTGCAATGCGTCCACACTAAATTAAAAAAAAAAAAAAAAAAAACAGAAAATGTGGTAGTGGCATTTTGTTCTCCTTGTCGTTTTTATAAAAACCAATAAATAAATTTTTTTGAAAAGCAGCCCATACACACACACAAAAAAAAAAAATGCAGCTCTGATGAACGCATTTAACCAATTTTCCTTTTTTATTTTTTATTGGTGTCTCCCCGTGTATCTGTGGATATTTATGGTACCTCCCGGTATCTGTGGCGGATGTGAACAGATCCGTGCCTTTTCACTGTTCACTTTTTTGTTTTTGTTGTTGGATCCTTTTTTTTTTTTTTTCTTTCCCCCTTTCTTTGGGAATTTGGGTTGTGATGTTCGCACAACACCAATCTATTCGTGAAATCACCACCTTCTATGAAATTTAATCTGCATGTGAAGGGCATGCTTCATGATATCCATCACCTCCGGCAACCGTGCGGCGGGAGTACCATTGACGCTCATGATGCTCCAGCCGCCTTTATGGGACGTGAACAGCTTGTGAAACGGGTGCTGCAGCTGTTGTGGATCCATAACAAGGGGTAAACCAACCACCCGGATCGCTCGGCTTGCGTCTTGTCCCACCCGCTCCATTGACAAACCCCATTTCTTCTCGGCAGACTGACGACTGAGAAACATCTCATCTAGAGTGAGCAGATTTAACGTCACATCGTTTGGGAACTTGAGTGGGCCGGCGGTGACAGCTGCAGCGCCGGAGAGCTCCACAGGCGGCTGTTGCTTTTGCTGTTCCCTCTCCTCCGACTGTGAAGACAATGGTGACGGAGATGCTTCATTAGCCCCCGCCTTTGGCACGCGCTCCCCCGGCCCATCAGCATCCAAGGAGGGGGTGAAATCGTCACACAACACCGCGGCGACGGGTGTGCTTTTGACTACATGACTCCCCGTGCAATGACCTCTAGCAGGGGTATCGGCACTGTCAGTCGCCTCTTCCTTTGCATCTGGAACATGCAGCTCCTTTTCCGTTTTTAAATACCCTGAAAAGATAGGCACAAGTGGCTGCTCTGAAAGAGTGGAGCGATCAACGTCACGCAAAATTGTTTCTTCCAGTGCCTTCTGCAAATTCACCCCACTCGTTCCCGCTCTCTTTGGCGCCTCCTTTCCTAAGGGACGTGAAGGGGTGGTGCACTCCTGCTCCTGCGCAGAAGACGCCACAGTTGCGTTTGACAATATTTCTCGTGGTGGATCCATGGGACTCTCGTATCCAACAATAGTTTTCTCTTTTTTATCCCGCAACTTAGGATTAGGCCTCGATTGCCTGTCCTCTACTCTAGCCAAAAGCGGATTACTCGTGGAAGCCACAACTGCCTCGCTGGGGGCAGCCAGCGGGTGTCTGCCACAGCTCTCGAGAATGGCAACATCTTCAGAACCTGGCCTCCCGCTACCACACTGCTCCTCCGTCTCACTGCTGTTGACTTGCGACGCTACCGGTGGCGCTCGCTCTTCCTGCTGATCCACATCTTGTGGTGTCAACAGCGATGAGGACGGTGGGATAATCTGCAGGTCAAGCACAATCGTGTTGACCATGGAGCTCAACGCCTCCACCTGGGCTGCACTCACCATCTCCACTCCGTTTATTCCAAAGATGCGTACCCGTGTGGGATAACGCGCAAAAAAAGCCTTTGCCTCTGGTGAGAGAATACCAGAAGGGACACTCATGACAACAAGTTTGCGCGTGATGGCCAGATCCCACGAGACGCTAAAATTATCACGGTGAAGAACCAACGTTGCAACGGGCAAATTCTGAGACTCCTGCTGCTGCTGTGGCTGTGACGCTTCTGGCTGAGTGGAATAAAAGGCCAACTGTTCCACAGTCGGTATACTATCGGAGACAGGCTGTACTTTTATGAACAGGCGTTTCTGCGTTGGTGTTAGTGCATCTAACTTCTCGGCCGCCTGTGTGCTGTCCAGATTATTGAAATCCGTCTTTTTTAAATTACACGCAATGGGCGAAAGCCCGCCCTTGCTTGCTTGCATGAACTGATGCAGTTTATCCCCCACAATAGTTGCCGACCGCACCTCCGCACTCAACCCCACCAATTTCCCGCTTTGATTGAATCGTAGCCCCCAATGGGAGTGTCTATCGGGGCGAAGCAGCGTGAACTGCATCTTCTTTGGTTCAAACGACTGCACCCATGCGCCAGGTTTAGTCCTTGACGTAATCTCCGTCTCCAGCACCCAGTCCCCCAGCTGGTAGTACTGTTCGTATGCCAACGGCAACAGTGCAACGGGGACGTGTGAGGAGCCCATGGCCCGTGCGCACGGAAAAGTCACAAGAAGACGACGATAAAGGGCCTCAAAGTCGTCTAAAAGCATCGTCGTTACTCGCAATGCCTGTAGCTCCTTGGGTGTATGAGGAAATGCATCCCAATCGACCCCACCAACCAACTCCTCCTTCACCCGTTGACGCAGCCTTGCAACAGCCAACTCGATACGCAACTGTACACTCGGGCAGGTGAGTACATGTAGCCCCTCCATAATCATCGTGCCGGACACAGATCGATTCATGATGGCCGTATTCCAATCGTAAAGAGGGAGACTGCCCTCAGAAGAAACAGCATCCACTGTCCGAGCGGCGGAATTGCCGTTTTTATTCAGGGCCGCCGGATCGATCTTTGAAAAGGGGGATTCCTGGGGTGATGCACATGTCGCCCCCATCTCATAATAATACGCTACAGGCAAAGGAGAAAAAGCCAGACGAACATCATTGGCCAGCGCCAACAATGCTCCACGCGGTGTGACATCCTCATCTACTGGCAAATCTGCACGAGCCGTAAGACTGTCCATAACCTCTGCTACCCGACGTGCCAGGCGTAGTGAGTACGGATCTCTCTCTGAATGTGAATGCCGGTAAAAAGGGGAAGAGCGAAGTACACACAAATAATTGTTAAGATCTGTCCATTGCCGTAATCGCTCCCAAGTTGCAAGAGCATCCTCAAGGAACTCCTGCGGTACATGCAGTGGCATACCCCTCCTCTTCCCTTGCGTTTTATGTATATCCCTCCTTCTTTATTTTCTATATATCCGTGCGTATATCTGTAAACAGATTTGATGTAGACACGTAATGGTTTCCAAAAGTTACGTGCAGTCTGTGTGTATATGATGATTGGAAGGGGTAAAAAAAAAAAAAAAAAAATGAATTGAAGATTACGGGGAAAGGGAAAAAAAGATACAACTCAACGCAAAAAAAAATCCCTTTTTAACTTCTTTTGATATAAATATATGTGTGAAATGTGTGGCCCTCGTCACTCCTATTTGTGCTGTCAGGACCCAAAGGAAAGGCAACGAGACAAAATAAAGGAAAAAAAAAAAGAAATAAAAATAAAGCCATTGAGCAAATTTCAAGGGGGTTTTTTTTTCCCACCAGTCAAAAAATTTATAAATACATACATATATTCGGGAAGTACGAGCTTTGCAGTCAGTCAACAATAAAGGGGAAAAAAAAAAAGAAACCCCACAGATAACTTCGTAACAATACAACACGGAGATACCTCAAATCTGGATGCATGTATGAAACGCATAGAGCACTGGTAATAATACCCCTATGAAGGGCATCCCTGTCGCCTAATAGGCATAAACACACAAAAAAAAAAAAAAAAAAGAAGGAGAGAGAGAGAGAGACAACAATACTGTTGAACAATTACATGCACCTCGTATATATAAACACACATTCATGTAAGAATGCAAACACGCAAACTTTTTTCTTTGTACATGTACATATACAAGTTTTTGTTGTTCTTGTTTATTTTATTTTCTGCGGGTGAGTGGGTGGGTAACAATAATAAACATCGTGGAATTCACACATAAAACCACAAACAAATCGTCAAGCAAAAGAAAGAAGAAAAAAAATATATTTTGACAGGGATAAGAAGGAGGGAATCTGTGCTTGACTTGGCAAGAATAAAAATAAAAGCCCTGTGCACCAACAACTACATGCGAGCATATGTATATGTGTGCATGCATCAGGCTGAGGCCTTGTCCTCGTATCCCCACCGAGAGTAAGAGAACACAACAAAAAAGAGAGACGACAGCTCTTGGCTCCCATGCGCCCTACACCCCCCCCCCACACACACACACACAAGCTCGTCGAAAACCCTCCACCCCAGAGTAATACATCATAAAAACAAAGAAATCCATGAGACTTATATTACGACAAGAGGTTCCTTTTTCCCACGTGCCTTCCCGAATAAATCCGAAAACCTGCACGTCACCCATCATCGCAGAGCGCGTCCGCCCTACTCGGTGGGGATGTGAAGGAAAGCCCCGGCCCCCCGAAGATGGAGCTGCAGCGGAGGTCGTGAAACACATACATTTGTTTCGCATCTGCGAGGGGCATTGTGCCTTCTCGCCGCGCAGAGGTACTGCTGGAGGGGGACAGAGCCCTTTCCGCCTCTCCGGTGATAACTGGACTTGCTGTGGGCCCACGAGGAGGCGGTCTTTTAAAGGCCACCCGCAGTCGCCTGAATCCCCCCTGCGTGGAAGCCGGTAAGGGCTGAGCGCAACAAAAAAAAAAAAATTGACTGCTGTCGTGCCGCATTCCAACGCGTTACCATCTTCGTTGGCCCCCATCTAATCGTAAATCCACACACACATGCCCCCAAGGGAAAAAAAAAAAACGCCTTTGAAAAGTTTATTTGCGTGTTTTGTGAGTCACAAAACATCCGCGCCGCCCCAGCCGCTCCAAAATCCTTGGAGGCATCACAGCCGCGCCAGTCGCGGGATGGCATCCAGATCAACGTTACCGCCTGTCAGTACAATGCCAACGCGCCTGTAACGCGACAAGGCCTCCGGACGCGTCAAAACGGCAGCCACGGCCGTCGCGGCATTGTCGTCAATCACCAGCTTGCAGCGTTCATAAACAAAGCGAAAGGCGTGGCGTTTTTGCTCTTGCGTGACCTTTATCACACCGTCCACGTGGCGATTGATACACTGCGCGACCATTTCGTTTAATGGCATGAGAATTTTCTGCGCCACACCACCAGCGCCATTTTCTTCCCTCCTGCTGTCCTTTACATCGGTGGATCCCTTCTTGTTGACAGCAATGATAGGCCCGTGCTCGAACTCACACTCGGGATCTGGTGTTTCACATTCTGCAGCGTAGACGGCTATGTTTGGCTTCATACCTTTCACAGCGAGGGCTACACCCGCCAACAGGGCACCTCCCATCGCCGGCACCACCACCAAATCTAAGCGCCCATCTGTCTGCAGCATAAGCTCCACCCCTACCGTTCCATGGCCCGCAACAAGCCACTCATCTTGTGGGTGTACAAAGACACAGCTGTTTACACCATTCCTTTGGCTGGTGTTATTATTTTCACTTACAAGCGCTTGTACGAGCTTCATCTGCTCTTTCCGTGAGGCGCCACAGCGATAGGCCTTACCATCATAATGTGCAATAGCCTTCACAGTAACCTCATTTGTGCGCTCGGGGATCACAATAT
>NW_001849554.1:183909-189678 GCF_000209065.1 Trypanosoma cruzi
TGCCCCTTGGCAGAAATAAGCTGGCGGAAAGAGCGACAGCAAGCCCAAGGTTGCCTGTGCTCTGTGCCACAAAGTGATTGATACCAAGGTCCCCCTGTTTACTGCGAATCACATAGTTCATTCCCCCACGAATGGTGTAGCTTCCCGTACGCTGCAGATTCTCGCATTTTAACACAACCTCCTCGTGTCCTGAACTTTGGCGCATTGAATTGCTCAAGAGGATGGGTGTCTCACGGACGTAGGGCCGTGTTGCCTTGTATGCCATCATAACAGTATTAAATGTAGACATATTTATAATATGTTTTGCTATAAAGACACGTCCAAAGATGTACAAATACAAATATGTATGTATTATTTTCTCCTAGTGGGGTGATGCTGTCCTTCTTGGGCTTGTTCGAATAAACTTGATTTGTTGTTGTTTTTTTCCAATCCTCAACCTTTTCAACAATGCTGTTATTTTTCCTTTCTTCCAGCCGTCTTGTCGTTGTTCTTGCACGCGCTGTTCGTTTCTTGACACTTTTAACGATGTTTTTCCCCTATTTGATCCTCCCTTCTCATGAAACCCAAACAAATAGAAATGACGATATTCTGAGAGGAATAAAAATGCTAAAGATAAAAGTGGTGCAAAATACATATATTCATTTATTTATTTTATTTATACTTTTCTTTATTGCCCCCAACATGTGGTGTCAAAGAGGCACATACAGAGAGTAAGAGGCCTCACAAGGTCCACCACCTCAACGACACACAGTACTCGTACTCCCTGTTTCGGCATGTCCTTGACACACGAGATGCGAGACCAAACAGGTGGGTCAATGGGTGGGCGTCGTTTGACGGCTGCCGGGACCCATCACATGTAGTGCTGGTACGTCTGCGCCGCCTGCCGCAGCACCAACTCACGCCGCATCTTCTCAATGGCCTCCACAAGGCCTTTCTTTACTGTCCGGAGTGCTGCCAGGTCGATTTCCGCGCCCGTGAGTTTCCTTCGCCCACGAGGCAGCTTTACAACAATGGGAGCATCGACTCCGTGGAGAGCCTGTTGCTTCAACTGCTGCTGCTCTTGTTGCTGAGAAGCCGTGTAGGACGCCGAAGAGAACACATCCGCACCATGCTGTTGTGCGCCGACCAAGGACGACAGGGCCTTCTCGAGACTCTCAAGATACGACTCCGCCAAAACAGCGTCATCGGGTTCCTCCTGCATAATGTACTCCCAGCAAGACACACCGCCCTCGTTAAACGCCGCGGCGACGCCTAACGGGGCGCCACTGCCAAAGAGAGGTCCCTGCTGCTGCTGTTGCTGGGCCATCGCTCGGGCTGTCTTTACGGTCGCAATGCGGCGGCGAAACATGATTGGAAGAGCTTCCGTCACCTCCAGTATAGGGGCTGGTGGATCCGGCACGACAATCTCGTCGTACTGCTCTGTCACAACTGGTGTCTGCACAATCGTGTACCCAACGTGCTCCTCCGGCTCATAAGGTCTTCCTAGCGGTGGAATGCAATGAAAACGACGTGGACGGTGCGAGAAACGCAACAAGTGAGAAAGCGTCACGACACCCGGAGACATTCCCAGCGTCATAATCGCCGGTTGTCCAGGGGATTGGACGTCACTCGGTTTCATGCTCTCCGTGCCGTAAATGCCGCTAGTCTCATCGTTCGAGTCATCCTTCTCCACCTTTACCTCTGACTTCACCACTCCCCACTGTTTGTTAACGGAAGTCACGGCCGTAGTGGATGATGACGAATTGTCGTGAGTCCCACTGTGATAATGATGCCGGCTGAGTACACTCACGACAGGTGACAAGAGAGGCCCTCGTGAAATTCCCGACAATGGCACCATCGGCTGCGACGACAGCAAGGATGACGCCACTTTAACCTCCGATTTGTGGGTTGCCGTTGATGCAAACGAAGAAGAAGACAGTGCCACCTGAACTGGCCGTGGGTAGTGACGGAGCTTCACATGCATCTTGACAACAAATTCACCCCAACCCACCTCCGTTAATTCGAATGGTGCGGTCTTAACAATACGCTCACTAGGTGTGAAGGAAGGATCGAGGACAAACTGCACTGACTCGATGCACCGCGCCAGATAATCCGTCTCGTTAAAAAGGCCACGGATATACACAGTCCACTGGTGGCTCTTGTCACGGCTTTCAATGTCGATGAGCCGCACAACGCCACCCACAATAATGGGCAGCACCGCCCGTTGCTGGCGACCATCATAACGGAACATTTCGGCGTTGACGTCATTCACTCCATCATTCCAATCTTCAACACTATTGCCGTGGGAATCATCATATTCATCACAGTCCTCATCTTCCCCTTCCTCTTCATTCCCATACTCTGATTCTTCGCATTTGCTACTGTTGTTGTCGTCGTTGCTGTTCTTGCCTGTATTGTTCTGTGATGTACCATGATGCCAGTACGATTGTTGGCGTTGCCGGATGGCACTATTCAAATTACCATTACTACTGCTTCCGCTGCTACTACTTTCACTGTCACTGCTGCCGCTACTACCGCTGTTGTTGTTGTTATTGTCATCGTCCCTGTCACCATTATCGTTATCATTGCGTCCCCTATTACCCGTGCTAAATGACCTCCGTCTCTTCAACGGGTCTGCATGTCCAGAGGCGGACATCTTCTCATCAACGCGGTTGCGTGCAGCCAAAGCCACATACAATGTGGTCGGTGCCACTTCTGTGGACACCGCCAGTGACAAACGCTGGCCACCAAATGAGCACGCATAACCATCTACCCAGGTCGCAGTGTCCTTCAGTGCTGGCAGGACTGCCGATGATGCCGGTGGGGACAAGGGTGCCGGCAGCGTTTTGACGAGGAGTTCTCGCAGCGTGCCGACGACGCGGCAGTCCACAGTGGATTTATACACGGTGCCGTCAAAATGAATAGTAAAGGCCCGTGTGAATTCTTCCATTGTCCTCGCACAGGTCGCACCCACCGTATGTTCTTCCACACTGGTAGTCACAACAGTCCTGCCTGCCGTTGTTTTTCTTCTTCCCTTCGGTCAGACGTTTGGCAGCCCACAAAGAAACGCCGTTTCTATACAAATGCGGTGTGTGTGTGTGTGTATTTGCGGCGAGCAGAGTTATTTAGACGGCGACTTCAGGGAGAAACCAAAAAATGGAAAAAATAAAAACACAAAACAGAGAAACAAAAAAAAAAGAAGGGTAGTCAAAACAACGGCAATTTTCAGCCCATGGTGTCTGGGTACAATGCGTACTGGGAGAAGAATGCATGGCACATCATACGCACGCCCCTTTACACCCTCCTCCTCACTGCGATCACTATCAACCCAGAGAGAGAGATGATTGTGCTCTTATTGAGCGTACGGCATAAAATTTCGTCATGAACTCATAGATGCGCATGTTCTTCTCGCTTCCTTTTTCCTTTCGGTTTTCATATCCTACACGCATTCTTCGTGTTTCATTGATCTGTTTATCGTTCGTCTCCGTGATTATTATCATTATTATTATTGTGTGTCTGTGAGGCTATTGTGGGTCTCAAACTGGTGGTCAAAATGACATCATTATCTCCATCACCTTTCAGTTGCATTTCCCTCCCTCAAATGTGTTGCTCTCTTCTTCATTCATGTACACAAAAAAAAAGAGGATAGTAGAAAACAGAGAAGCGACATGCAAATACCGATGCGTTTGTACGTGATTTACACTACAATCTATTCGCCTTGTCAGAACGGTTCTATCATAATGCATATATCGTTCTCCTCCTCTATTTCTATATGCTTTCTAGTTTCACTTTTCTTTCGCAAACGACTCTTGCCACCTTTCCCTTTGTTGCTCTCATTTATTTGCCTCTGCAAGAGGGAGGGAGAAAAGTGGTTCTGCTGGAATTCATTATGATTCGTCGAGCATCGTTGCAATGTCCATAAATCCAGCCTCTCGGGCGCAGTCTGTCGCCGTCAAGCCGCGCAAGTTGCGCAGCCCAACCAGCGTACCGGTTGCAGGGTGTCCAAAACGCAGCCACTGCACAACATCCGCGCGACCGCCCTGTGCCGCGCTGTGCAAAACTGTGTTGCCATTATTGGAACGCAGGGCCCGAAGCTCTATGATTGGCACCGATGGCGATGCCTGCAGAAGCGTCCTGAGAACATTCGTGTGGCCGTGCCACGCCGCAATGTGCAAAATGGTGCGCCCAGAGTAGTCCCGCACATTATCAAAACCGCGGGACAATAGCGGATCATCTTCCCGAAGTTTTTGAAACACCGCCGTGTTCCCTTCTGCAGCCGCGGCAAGAAGATCGTCAGGCCACTGATACAACGCCGGTGAGTGATGAGCGGTGCTCAGTGTTGCCGACAGGGCCGACGCGCGTCCACGAGAGGATGAACGCGCACCGTTTGCAGATGAAGAGCGGCGGTTCTCCCGCATGGGACTCACTGCTGTAAGACGGGATCCGCGATCCGCTAGAGGTAATGCCTTCACTAATGCCCTTTTCGTAACCGCATTGGTACTTTTCTTCGTGGTTGCTGTCGCGGCACCTCCAGTCTGATCCTTCGCAGAAGCCATAATAGTCACCTTTTTGAGGGGCTTTTCATTGTCTCTTCCTGGACTAGTCGTTGTGGCCGTGGTATGGGTCGCGGCCGTGGGCGCAATCCCCGCCCCTGTAACGGAGGTTGACGGCTGTGGTGATGATAGCGGTTGTTTTCCTGGTGCTGGTGGTGGTGGCAATGGTGTCACGAATTGTTGCTGCTGATTCTGTCCAGAATCTTGCTGTTGCGGTCGCTGACGACTACTAGTGGCACTCGAGGAAGAGGCAAAAGTAGTATCGGGCGTCGTACTGCTATTCACTGAAGAGGATATTGCCGCCGGATTGGGTCGGATATTTGACTGTGATGAGGGAAGTGGCATCGGCCGCGATGCGAATTCCCCTGCCATGACGCCGCCTGTATTCGCCACCTGCTGTACATCGAAAGCATCACCTAACGTCGATATGCCGTGCATGGATGGCTGCATAGCATGTAACGATTGCCCTGTGGGAGCAGCCGGATCACTGGAGGCAGTGGGGTATGTGCTGCCTGAAAAAATGGGCGCCGCAGGTGACTCCACACCCTGTGCAACAGTAAAAGACGGGTTGGTAGGCAAGTTTTTTGGCGGAACCACCGGCGGTGTTGACGACGAGGCCATTACAAAAGGGTTTTGTCGTGTCACAGGTTCACTGGCATTCTGCGGAGTGGGTGGGGGAACCGCAACCGCCCCAAGCAGCCCACTCGTCGAAGAAAAAAAGTGTGGCTGCTGCACGGATGTTGGTTGTGGTGGCGAAAGCATGGAGGGAAGCTGCGGCATTTGTGTGGATGCAGGCTGCATGGGTTGTGGTGGCTGTGAAAGTTGCGGAGCTCCAAGAGGTTCACTAGGGGCAGGCAGCGCCGTCACTTGTGGTGGTGGCGGCGGTGCTGGCGGCGGTTGCTCCACCGCTGCGTACGCCGAAGTGAATTTCATGATCCCGCTGTCGTCACGCAAAAACTCTGGAAGATCATCGTTGGCCACACTTTTTTTCGTCTGCGCCGCCACCTCGCTCGGTGTCATGATGACAACCTCGTACGATACATCCAAGGAGCCGCACCCGTCACGAGCCTTTTGCGAGAGCGAAACATTCCCGCCGTGTCCGAGTTGCAGCGTGCGACGTGTCATGGGAGACGCCGAAAAGAGCGTCAACGTTGCGCTGCCGAGAAGCTCCTCCGCCTCTGTGTACGTTGCCTTATTGTATACCCTCAGAGTCAGAATGGTCGGCAGGGGGCAGGCA
>NW_001849554.1:189778-287593 GCF_000209065.1 Trypanosoma cruzi
CGCCTCCGCGAGAAACTTGGCTCTAGACAAATCACACATGGCGCTGTGGTTTGTATGCATCTTTAGTCGCAGCACGCCACGGCGCATCCACAGCTGGGGATTTCGTGGTGCCAGCAAAATGGCGGCGGAAAATGCCTCCATGGCCAACGTCAATGCAGACTCGTGGCGCAGTTTTGTGTAGAGCCGACCCAAGTCACGGAACGTGGCCATCAAAGCCACAAGACGTTTTTCCATCAGCGCAACCGACACGCCTCTGGCAAGCATGCGGCGTTCGTTCACGTGAAACGTCAAAAGAAGAACCACAAGCTCCAGTTTCTGAATAGCCTTCACGATGCCACGCTCCTCGAAGGGTTCACTGATGTGCCCAAAGGGCCTGGGATGAACCGTCATGGGCTCAACCATGGCGCATGCGGGGATGGCAAGGTCCTCCCCATCAATATTACTCCCATTTTCATTACGCCTGCTGATCCTCTTGAAATGATACTTCTTCTCCTTGTCAGTTTTTGATTGCCGCTGCGACTCTGTCAGTCGCTGTTTTCCCAACTTGCGCAGTGCGTTTGCCTCCTGTTCCAGTTTTTGCACCACCCGAAGTGAGTTCGCAGGGTCAACAAAGAAGAACGAGGCTACGTCATGCACATTCGCAAAGCTTTCAAGGGAAATACGGCAATGAAGCTCATGTGGAGGAAAATTCTTGGAACCAAACTCTCCTCTCAGCCCATCACTCAGCAGCGTCTGCGCGCTGCTGGCGGAATTCGGTGACTGGATTGACATGTCCAGTGGGGTGCCCTGTTCCTCCGGTCGCTCCCTCTGCACGATGTTGTTGACGTGCATATCTTCCATGACGCGAGACTGTAGAAAGGCAGATGTCCGCAGATCATTTGCCAATGAACATTGAAAAGCGCCATCATCCTCACAGTTATTTCGCATGTTTACAATTTCCTCCTCTCCGCCACGCATCGTCTGAAGCAATACATCCAGCCAAAGCGGCAGGGACATGCTCCCCAGCTCCACGCCAGCGAGACTCCTGGGCCTGAGCATACTACCTGTCAGCGGACTCCTCCGCGTGACACTACACGACAGGGTCGCGCCGTCGCGAGGAACGGAAAAGAAGGCCAGGCGCAAAAATTTTAACGCCTCCTCGTCCGTCGGAACGTTTTCGCCCCTTCCCCTTCCTCTTCCTCCTTCCACTTCTTCTTCTTCCTCGTTGTCACGTCCGTCCTTGCTGCTACTATTATTCTGAGCAGTAGCGCCCGTTCCGCCGGGACTCCGCCGCGTCAACTGCTCTGCCCCCGCAAGGCCGCTCTGCGAATGGGGCGCCATCGCATCCAACAAAAACGCCACGGAAGCGCCAGGATGACCCACCACGTGACAATTCAAAAACGCAGACGCGTTGGATACAAAAAGCGCACGAAGAGCGCATTTATATGTCACTGCGTCTAAAAACGTCGCGTCCGAGGAGTTGGTAAAAAAAAGCGAGGAGCTGAAAAAGAGAAGTGGAAGCATACAGCCGTGCACATCCTCTGACGTCGGTTTCATCCAATCCAGCTGCGACGGCGGCGTAGAAGATGAGCCATTCAAAATGTACTTCTGTGCAATTGGCAGCCAAAGGGGCTCACGTGGCAGATGATTCAAAAGCTTAATGCGGATATAAACACATCGCATGGGGAATGCCGCCGGGTTATGGGAAAAGTGTGTACCGTATGCGTTTTGTACATCGTCGTAGACGGATGTTGGATTTATGATGATGAACGCAAACTCCTCACCGGGCCGCATCGCACGCACCGCCACCTCAACGCCGCCAAGCAACACTGAACCGCCAGGCCGCAGGCACTCGGCATCACCTCCTAGAGGCACAGAAACACGACGCGGTGGGAACAGTTTGCCGACTGTCCCGCAGCACTCCACTCGGAAAGGAGCTGAATGACGGTTCTCACGCAAACTTCTGGACATCTGTTTTGCCGCTTCAAGAAGCCACTGCGCGGATTCTGCCGAGTGCGTCATGTGAAAAGGGAGCTCTCGGACCAACTCCTCTTCCGTGTACCTGCTTGGAGTCTTTGAGATGGTCTCAGCGGCGGCCGAAGGCAGAAGAGCGGGGGCCAATGAATATTCAAAAACCACCCACGACGCTCGAGAATACGGATACCGGGAGCCCCACCACATCGAATTCTCTTCGTTTGCCTTTGCTGGCAAAAAAAAGGTTGAGGTGCTGTTGGTGGTAGTCGTAGCAGAAGAAGAAGAAGAGCTGTCATTATTCAATGGATACAGCACCTCCATCAGATGTCTGGCGGTACCATCGATCATAAACACCGTGGGCCGCAGGTAAATACCACGCAGGGGAGCCTGCGCGATTGTCTCACAAATACCGCCGCTGCCGCCCCTGCCAAATCTGTTGATTTTTCTTCCGGTGTTCTCCATTCCACCCGGGGATAAACCGGAGAAAAGGCCATCGTGCGACCGCAGCAAGTTGGAACTCTCAGAACTTGTTTGAGAAAGAGGCTGCATGCCTGGCACTCGGCAATAAAGGCTCTCCCACGCTTCTTCCCGTAACCGGCGTGAAGAAGTGGAACCGGAATGGCGTCTTCGCTTCGTCTTTTCAACGTCTTGAAGCGGATGATATTATTGCAGGCGCAACAAGACCGTAGTCAGTAAATATATATAGTCTGCCTTAAAAAAAAAACAAGGCGAATAACAACTAACCCTTCTCTCTACCTATCCCTCTCTTTTTTTTTTTTTTTTAAGGCAGTGATTTCTTTTTTCGCATACATACACACATATATATACGTACAAAAATCGGGAGAGAGAGAGAGAGAGTAGGAACAGGAGGGTAATAAAAAAAAAGGGATGGTTCGCAGGTGGAAAACCGCAACAGGTCAACAAAACCGCAAAACATAAGAAAAGAAGTGATGCCGAAAGGTTGCAAAAGATGCCGGCAAACAATTCACACGGACAAGGACAACAACAATGGCAGCCAACAAAACAATTTAAAAAAAAGAAACAAAAAAAAAGTGGAGGTCTTACAAATTACAAAAAAAAAAGCCATGTTTTTATTGGCTTCTGATGCACACGTGCGCACGTCCCGCCGCAACGAAGATACACCACCTCCCACTCCCGCCCAGCTCACACATGTAATGCTCCCTTTGCATCCTCACTTCATAATCCTCTCGCGCCCTTTTTTGCCGTTATTTTCAAGTTCTTGTTTCTTGGGTGGCTGCTGTTTCTTTCTGTTTTCCTTCTCTTCTGCCGTCACCTTCGTTCAAAATATCTCACTCCCCATATTTCTGCACGCCTCCCACTTTCTCACTCTCCCTGGCCCTAAGTAACCCACAAACGGCTCTTCGTCCTGCTGCGCCACGCCACACAAATCGTCACACCGACGCGTCAGTTCTGTTGACGGTTATGAAGCCGCAATTCGTGATGGCGGTCAATTCGAGTACTTTGGTGCATTCCCGTCATTTGCCCGTTTGCCCCTCCACTGCTGCTGCTGCTGCTGCTGCTGCCTCTCGTGGTATCGAGGCCGCCGTGAATGATGCTGTTGTTGCTGTTGTCTTCCCTGCTGCTGACGGGGTGAGTGGTTGCCAAATGTCTCCTTCTTTTGTCCGGGCAAAGAAGAAACGGACCGCTTGCCACCACGCTCCTCCTCCCACCTGCGGGGCTCATCCTTTTTTCTCTCGGCACGCTCGCGCCTCAAATCCTTCGTGAAGACAGTGACGACTGTGGCCTCATCCGAGAACCGCTGCTCCCGTGAGGTGTCAATTGCAGCCTTCTCCACCTCCCTTCTTTCTTCAGCGGCTACGGATGACATCATCCCCGATGGCGACGATGGGGGAGGCTCCTGTCTGCTATCCTCTGGTTTGCTCGCAGCCGCAGAGAGAATATCCACAGCGCTTGTAAAGAGAACGTGTCGGCTGCCAAGCTTCATCCCCACCGCCACCTCCAACTCTGTCAGTACAGGATCGAAGTCCTCTCGGAGTGCCAGAATGTCACCACTCTGCACCACGCGGAGTGCAGGAAAGGACGTGGACGATGAGAACGGCGTCCCCACGGCTGATTTTGTGGTGCCGCCTTTGCCTTGGTATGGTGTCACTCCCTCTCCCTTCGCAGCGGTGGCGGCAGTTTGGATACGTGGGGCTGCTGCCACTTGCTGAGTCGCGTTGCGGCGGCGGATCGCCGCCATGCGTTCCTCGCTCTTCTCGATCGCTGCCAACGCCTCCGGAAAGTTATTCAACACGGCTGACATGGCCACATCACGTATTGCCGGTTTGGGCATAAGCAAATGCTGCGCCACCGCACCACTGCTAGTGCTTTGACTCCCAGGAATACTGTCATTACTACTCCCATGGCTGATCACCGTGGGAGAATCATCTCGTCGTTTGCTGGACGAGAAGGAGGATGACAACTCGTCGGGAGAAAAGTAGACGTTGGCGAGAACGCTGTTCGCCTCTGCCACGGGTACATTTAATGCATGAAGAATGTGCTTAAAGGCCTGTCGTCGACGATACGCGGGTGGGATGGAGAGAAGATGCCGTATCGCAATGCCTGGTTCTCCGCGGAAGCTCCACATTGCTGCAATGGCATTTAACGCGTTCGCGATGCCAACAATGTGATACGGCATAAAGATTCGGTGTGTCTGAAAAAAGTCGGTAAGTTTTAAAAGATAGGCGTCCTGCCAATCCCGATCTAATTGTTCCGACATCATACTCATGCGATAAGCTGCCACGTAGTCTCGACCAAAGCTCACCTCGGCGTGGAACACACTGCATGTCGCAAGAGTGTGGCCGTGTTGATAGCAGTGCCTACAAAGTTCATCGTGGAGGGTGCGACTCAAATTTGTCGTCAAGCGATTTGTGTACGTCTGACGTGCGGGTGGATGGTCAATGTCCGGCACGAGGCCCTCCGCCTCGTATATGGCCAACAATTGCGCTCTACGATCCTCAACTGCCTCCTCTTGCAAACCTGCCGCACGCCAAAGATCAGTGTACACACGTGCTGGCGGCACAACCTCTGTGGGAATTCGACGCAACACCCGGACACCTGCAGCCAATTGTCCAGTTGCAAAACACCGTCGTATGAGGCGGAGAAGCGCCCGCACGAGGGAGGGATGCGCCCGCAGCATATCCCCAGTGAGATTGCCAAGGTTGTACATGTGGTACACGTAGGCAGCCGCAGCGCGGATACCGTCAGAGGTGCAGCGAATACCGCCCACCTGTGTTGCCACATATTCGAGTTTCGCCGCGTTTGTCGGCTGCGCTGACAGCTCGGGGCATTCCAAATACGCATGGCCGGGGTCAAAACATAACAAGCAGTGTCTCTGCAACGGGACCGCCGCCGCAGAAGCAGCTTCACTGGAAAGGCCTAACACAGTCGCATCATCAATCGATGCCGCAGCCGACAATGGGGATGAAGACACAGTGCCGCTGTTCAACAGAGTACGGATACCGTCCTCGGAGAAGCGCTGCATGCGCAGCATCGCATATGTGGTATGGCGGGAGATAAACGCCCCAGGGGCCCTCGCGTACAGTCGACAAGCCCCCTTCTCTTGTCCAACCGCCGCGAGTTTCGCAATGGTTTTATTTATGGCGTAAACAATAAGGTCATCCGCGTCAATACGTCGTTTTGGTTTCCGTACAGTCACTGCCGTGGTGGCTTCCAGCGACACAACATCTGGGGTGTCACCATCTTCAATTTCTTCTCCCTGGAGGTCCTCTTGAAACGAGTCCACCCGCTGCAAAAGAAATCGATAGAACGCGTGCAGTCTTTCGGGGCCGGCAGACGTCCATCCATCCACCTGTGCACGCAGCCGTTTTACCCGCTGATTCTCGCGCAGAGGGTCATACAAGACGGCCTCAGATGCCCTCACGCTCACCATCGAACCGTGTGCATCAACTTCATTCAGCCACTGTAAAAGGCGCGGGCATTCAAATGACGCGTGTCGCTCGTCGAGGCACATGCAGCATGTGAGGGCCACCTGCACAAAGTTTGGGTGACTCTCGTCCTCTACCCCAACTGCACTCCGCTTACGCAACAGCCCTCGTGCCTCTTCCGCGGGGACATTGAAATAATGTGCCATGACAAGATATGCTTGATCGTTCCGCAGGTGCAGCGGAATGTGACAAAGTAAAAACGCTGCTCGTCGGTATTGATGATAGTGACTGAGCAAAATGGATAGTCGGTTCACTTCCTCGCTGTGGACCTCCGCAAAAAGCTCCCTGTAAGGGGACTTTACAAAGGCGGTGTAGGCATCCACCACAAGACGGCTGTTTTCCGCGCCGCGTTGCAACGCCGCCTCCACCACAAGTCGTAAATGTTGAAGCATCGCACGCTGCTTCTCCTCCGGTGACATGTTAATAGATGCACGTGTCGTTGAAGAAAAGTCACGTGTGATGATGGGGCATGTCTTCCATGCGTGTGAACCAAAGCACACCTTGCATGTGGTGGGGGTAAAGATGGTCTGGAAAAATTTTTTTTCGTTGTGAATCAATTCCTGCGCGGAAATCTCCGCATACTCCGCCTCAGTACAACCAAAAAGTTTCGCTACAGCCCATAACGTGTCATTCTTGCTGCGTGAACGTGGTGAAACAAATCTCACATACAAATACCCTGCCAGCACCCGCTCGTGTAGCCAACATAGCCTTCGTATCAACTGATCGATTCTTTCATGATCGTGAGGAGTGGCCCTTAGCATGAAGGCACGGCGATACACCATAAGCATGTACGCTGCAACAACAGCATCCACAGGACGCGCCTCAGCATTCGCCACACGAGCTCTTATCTCTTGCATAACATCGCCTGATTCAGCGTAGGCAAAATGACGCCATGGTGCTAATGGGCCTGTTTCAGCCCCACACGCTGTGCACTGCACACGCGAGCCCCACTCGGAGTTGTGTTCCTGACACCATACACAAATCCATGGGCCATCGGTCCGCACATGCACGAGCAACTTGTTTTGCTGCCCACGCTGCCACCCCTGTTGCTGCCGTTGCAGCATTGTGTGGGATGTATCCGATAAGAGCAGCGATGGTGGTGCCGCCAGGAGTCGTGCTGACGTTAACACACCACGCTGCGCCAATGCATAGCGCCGGGCCGCCTCCTGCAACTGCAAGCGTCTAGATGATTCCTCCATGGCCGCATGAACGTCAAAGGGAAGCATCGAAACACCCGCGCCCTCAATGTTTTCGCCGTGCCCACCCTCCTCAAGTTGGAAGAGAGGCATGTTTTGATCCACTGGTACGCCGGGTATTAAGGGCACTGTCTCGCCCAGTATCTCGCGTTTAAACACGCTGCTGGCGTCTAATGGCTGTCGAGTAGGCAACGATGATGATGCCTCGCCCTTCTCATGTGACGGCAGGGAGTTAACTTTTCCGTCATCGTCGTTCTTTGACCAGCGATAAATGCGCTCATGCAAGTTACGCCTGCCTTTTGCGCGCAGAGCCTTTCGTTTCTCGCGGAGACGTGTGACGTGTTCATTTGACAGCTGAAAACTTGGCAACGCGTTTGGGTCCTTCGACGGTACAACCGTCAGACACAACGGACAGGAGCGCTCAACGTAAACATCCTGCTCTGGCAATATGGAGCTACACATGGGGCACACCAAGTCCTCCATGACGCGCATAAAATCAGCACGGAAGCCCTCCGAAAAGGCATAGACGTTGTCCAGCACGGCGTTATAAAACTGCTTTAGCTCCTCGTGCAGACCCAATCGAATCAGCACCCGCGAGGCTGGAATCAGGTGGTGGTGCAACTGTGGAAGCAGATGGACACCCACATCCACCAGCAGCCAGCGAAAGACTTTCTTCGTCACCTCACGGGCCTCCTCGGTGTGATGCGAGACGTCAAGACGGTGCAGCAGCCAAAGCGACATGTCAAGGCCATCGACAACATGACGAGATGACGCAGCACGGGCAACGTTGAGTGACATCCATGGGTTGGCGCCACGGCAGAGGGCGTCAATGACATATTTCGAGAGTTCACCCGCCTCCTCAGGCATAACAGTGAACCACGCCGGAGACTCGCGATTCAGCGTCTGGAAGAATCTCCAGACAACACCCCAGTGAATCATCGGCAACCCACCCGAGGGGGTGATATGCGACTGACCAAAGGCTGCAGTGATGTCACCGCCACCAGCCACCACATCTCGGGCCTCACGTGCAATTTTAAAAAATAGCAAGAACGGTGATGGGTGAATCTGCTCGTGTCTCTTCACACCTTCAGCCGCCTTCCCCCCAACGAGCGCGGCGGATGCCGACAATGGGTGGCTACCGGCAACTAAAACCATGCTTGCGTTCGCCGCTGAAAGTGAAGATTTCCCGGTGGGGCCATCAGCAGCCGTGGCATTAACCAGGCCTGCCTGTTTCTGCAGCACATGACACGTGGAAAGATAACGGCGGAGAATGTGCAGGGCGATCAATGGGGAAGCTTGCCCGTAAAAAGACACATTCGCTCGCAGCATGAGGCGTGCAGCTAGGCGTGCATCCAGACCGTAAACAACGCCCTCTGCAGTATTATCCTCACTG
This sequence comes from Trypanosoma cruzi, assembly GCF_000209065.1. Taxonomy (NCBI): domain Eukaryota; phylum Euglenozoa; class Kinetoplastea; order Trypanosomatida; family Trypanosomatidae; genus Trypanosoma; species Trypanosoma cruzi. The sequence goes on from NW_001849554.1 coordinate 198,289, forward strand.
TTGAGGTGCAAAGTGCCCAGTCCCCATGCCCGTTCATCACGCAGAGCCACGTAATGCTGCTCCGCGTACCCCACTTCTCCCATACTCAAACGACACCATTCTAGTCGTCCCGCGTCTAGCGCAAGACGTTTCAGTGAAGCTAATCGAACCTCAAACGCTGATAGCGTCACCATATCACCGTCGTTCATGGTGTTTCTACTATCTCGGTTATTATTATAACCCTTATCAGCCTCCCCACCGTGTTTCGTGGAAGCCTTTGACGCTGCAACTGGCTCCTCTCTCATCAATTCCGTGGGAATACGCTGGCCCGTTCCCACGACGCGGCCTGCGCTGGGAGTATTCTTCGGTGCAAGTGTCAAGAGCCGCCAAAGGAGGGGTGAGTGTGGTATTTTTCCCTCCGCTGCCGCCTCCATCACAGCCGCCCACAGCCCTGGGGTGATCCATGCGTCCGGCATGTCCTGCAGAACTTCAATGGCGTCACTAAACAAGTTTTCAAAGAGCAGTGCCTGACAAAGAAGCACCCGTACAGCAGGATTGTCGTATAACTGAGGACATCGCCACCGCAGCAAATGACTAACTGTCTGTAATGTAAAAGACGCGGTGCCTGACGAAAACGTTAGACGCGTCTGATTAAACACCGCTTCCAGTGCGTGCACAGTAAGGCGTTGACACGGTGTCCGATGCCGCATGACAGTAAGCAACGTCTCAACAGGAGACGGGGCATCGGGATGAAAAATCAACGCCTCAAGGTCAACAGAACCACGCTCAATATACCGCTGCAAGACCCATGAGTATGGCTCATACCGACGCCGACGACGAGCAGTTGGTGAAGTAACAGCACGATTTGTTGTTGCATCCGCTAAATATGCCCCCGGTGCAAAGAAACGATGACGCTGCATAAACAACATGGCTGCATGGTGGCCAGTTTCCTGCCTTGGGGCCGAAGATAGACTCTTTGGTTTGCCTTTACCCAATGCAGCGGCAGATGAAGATGTCGATGCATGAGCAAAACGCAAAGAAGATCGCATGAGAAAAATACAAAAATGCACAAACAACTCCCGTGACTCCAAAGGCTCCCTCTTTTTATCTGCTAATCCCCTATATTTCTTCTCCTTCTTCTCTTCCTCTCTATTTATTCCCGTCTGCCTATGTGATTAATGTCCCTCCCTAAGCCCCTCACACACCTTTCCCCTCCCTCCGCACGCCGTCCCTTCTTTGTTGTTGTTGTTTCTGCTCCTGCTACCCCTAAAGAACACACCCCACAAAGGCCCCAAGAGCAAAAGTAAAAAAAAAAAAAAGAACTATTCCTTTGTTTATGCCACCAACACGGAAATTGGGTTGATGAATACTGAAAAATGGTTAGCAAACAAGACGTTTGCCGTCACGACCTCCCCTTTTCTTATCTCCACCACAGCCACCAGTTCCCTTATTCCTTGTAGATGAGGATTTGCTTGCCTCCTTCCCTTCAATACACTATGCACTCTCTGTGTGAATGGTTAAAAAATATTTATTATACCAAAATAAATCGCGTTGGAAGGCCTCCTTACCCTCTTCTTCTTGCCGTGTGTCTGTGTATGTATTTGTGCTTTCTGTATGTATGCCGTGGCCCTGAAAACAGAAAAAAGAAAAGAAAAAAAAAACAAAAAAAAAAAGGTGGTGATTGATGTCAATCAGCAACTAAAAAGGAAATGTACATGTTTTCTTCCTCCTAATCCCTTTTGTTGTTGTTGTTGTTTCCTTTAAGAAGAAGAGATTAAATTCTCCTTCCCACAAATTGCTTTCTTGAAATGACATTTCAGTCGGTGCACAATGAGCAGACATCATCACACTACAACGAGAGAGAGGGAGAGAAAAAAAAAAAAAAAGACGCGTGAATCAAAGCGATGTCCGCAATGGCTTCGAGTTCAAGTGCACATAGCGCTCCACAATGCCCACCAGCTCATACGTCTTTGTTGGCATCTCGTTGGTATCGACAGAGGCAGACGCAGCGTCCAACGTCATTTCCTCCGGATGCTCCGCCAGCCACTCCTGCAGCAAACAACACCGCGGTGACGGCAATGAGGGTGAAGAAGAAAGCGGAGACTTCTGTGCGCCGTGCTGCGGCTGCTGACATGGCTGCGACTTCCGTTGCCTGAGCACGAGAAGTGGCTCTCCAAACTGGCCACGGCTCCCTTCCACAAGCAACGTTCCGATGCGCAATGAACAGCGCTTCTTGTTACGTGGGTCATCATCAATGTGGCCAAGCGGCACCTCCACCACCGTCTCTTGACCCAACGCACCATCAGACACTTCTGCCTGCGCCAATGACTCCTCCGCATCGCGTGGCTGCTTTACACCCGAGAAAAATCCCTGTTTCTGCTGCTTCTCAGAGGCCTCCCTAATCAATTTGGGGGGAATACTAACTTTGCCTTGCAGCTCCAGCAGCAGCATCTCCTGCAATACGCCCTCCGTCGGTGCCACCACACGAATCATGGCCCGCTGCTGCCCTTTGCACCGCGCATGTGCATTTATGTATGCGCAAATGAGCGGATTTTAAAGAAAAAGAAAAAAAGAACACAAGCCGTAAGAAAAAGGAGGCGGAAAACACGTCACCGGCAAAAAGAAAGGGAAAAAAAAAAACACCCACCCACACACGCACGCACACAAAGAAAAAAGAGCAAGAATACTCTCAGGTCTCTCATCAAAGTTTCCCTTTTTCCGCCGCCGTTCACCTCCGCACACAGAAGGCCGTTCCCCACACACAATTCCATTCCCTTTTCCTTTTCTTCTTTTTTCCTCTTCTTTTCTCCCTGTTGTTGTTGTCGTTGTTTCCCCGCCCTCGCAATCGCCGCTCTTTCCTCACCGGTCCTTCACCCAAGGATGCGGCAGTTCACGGTCGGGAAAGTGCTCATGCCAGATGCGCCGCATCATGTTGTCGCGACCAATAATTTCGCCATGAAGTGTCCCCAACTTGTACTTCCAGCGGTATGCCATGAGCAATTCATTGTCCCTCTTTTTCTCATCCACACACTGGGTGTATCGGTCCCGCTCCTTCTGGCACTTCCACGTCGTCCACATCTTGTCCTGCAGGCAGCGCGCCATCGTCTTCTCTACCTCCGCACACCGCCGCTCCGCCTCATTTGCCACCGCGTCCTTCAGCTCCTTCACCACCATGGGCGGAAACCGCAGCGCCTGAATGTGGTCAATGGTTTCAAAGTCCTCCTCGTACACATCCTCAATCACGTTCTTTTTCTTGTCCCGCTTCTGACGCACCGCCTCGGAGGACAGGCGGGCGTAACGTCGGCGCTTCTCGTCAAGCACCTGCTGCTGACGTCGCAGCTCATCGGCAATATCTTCATCCGCGTCGGGGATGTGCGCCGCGGCGGCCGCCTCACTGCTGGCGCGGGCCCCCATCTACACACGACACGATGACCGCCCCCTCCCACTGTGAAAAGTGAAGCAGGAATAAATGAAAGACATAACACAAAAAGGTAAAAAAAAGGAAGAAAAGAAGAAAGAGAGGGAAGACGACAATGAGAGAGACGCGCAAAGCAAAACTGCCCAAACAACAAAAAAGGCAAAAAAAAAGAAGCATTCAGAAAATCCCTCCAGAGCATTCATGCGCATAAAATGCAGACGTGTGCACGCACACAGAAAAAGCAGAAGCACAAGGAAAATGACGGCGAGAAAAAAAAAAAAGACGGTTTTATGCGGCGCCTAAAAAATAAAAATAAAAATAATAATGGCAATTGCTTCCGGCTCCCCTCATTTATTTGTTCCTTCGCACACCGGAATGCTGCAGTTCACGGCACAAATTCCCCGCATCCGCCCCCTTCTCTCCCCCCTTTTTCCCCACACAAAGAAAGCCGTAATAAGGACGGTGACATACTGGCTGCGTTGGCTGCATGTTTGGACAAACATAAGTAATAAAAATAAAAAATACAAATAAAACAAACAAGAATGAGAGACCCCTCTTTCCTTCGTAAAAATTTTAAAAAAAAAAAATACTTCGGAAAAACAGCAACACGATTCTTCTCATGCGTGCAATCCACAGTCTCCCAGGCTGCTTAGCCAGCTCTCCACCAAGGCTCACTGTGACCAACCCCTACCACTACCACTACCACTACTACTAGCACCACCATTTATTACTGTCATTTATATTAAATGTTATCGTAAACACAGTTCCATTTCTCATTCTCATTGAGCAAACACAAATCACACGTATTAAAAACAAAAACGCATGCACGTACCCAAAGAAAATAGGAGATAAAAAGAAAACAAGTAGCATCTTGGTGGATTGAAAAGAAAAAATAAATATAAGGTTAGGGAAACATAAAAAAAAAAAATAAAAAAAAAAATAAAAACAGCAAAAAAAAAAACACCAATATTTATTTATCTATATGTTTACACCCATACAATTTTTTACTCTCAGGCAGTACACCCATTCAAAACCACATCAATGCTCGGGGCATGCGCAGTGCGTGAATTTGCACGTGTTTCCTCTATTAATTCTTTTCCGTGTTTTATGGAAAAAGAGGAAACTTTCCGTTTAACCTAAAGCATTTCTTCAGGTGTGCTCATTGAATTATCACATAAATAAATTTGATTGGAAAAGTCTTTCGCTAAATGTTTTTTCCCCTTTTTTTTCGTTTGGTTTCCCTTCGCGTTTATTCCTTGTTTTGTTTTCACCCTCATCTTTATTATTATTATTATTATTATTATTATTATTATTATTTTGCTTCTAACCCCCCCAATGTGATGGCCGTTAGGCCACAAAGGAGCGCTTGGCGGCGTCAAATTCATGCTGTACCCCCGTGTCTTTACCGAATTGGTCCCCGATCACCGAATCACCTATCCTGTTGGCAGAGCTGTCATCGCCATATGTTTCCCTATCGACATCCTCACTGCTGATGTTGCAGCCGGCGAAGGCGATGGAAAGAATGGGAGGAGGGGAGAGTACGGAAAAATATTCTGGGTTCTGCTCAACCACGCCATCTGGCAGGGCCGTTCTTGCCTTCATGTCGTTAACTTCTGCAAGTGGCATTCGTGCCCCCCCATTACTGCCCTCCTCAGACTCGCTAGCCTCGTTGAGCCCGGGCTGCTCAAGATCCACCGCACCTTCCCCCAAAGAGACGGAAGTCTTTGTCCCGTTTGAAACGCGGGAGGCGGCAAATGCGTCTGCGTGAAGCGTCTCCCACGTATTCACCGCTTGCAGTGGGCTGCCACTTTTCCCCACCGCCTCTGGAGCCACGCTATCCTCCACTCCCCCCGTGTTTGGAGAGGTTCCTGCGTCCTTGCCACGTGGCTCCCTTATCACCGGATCCACGAATTGACAGGATAGACCCTCTTCCCGCTCTTTCAGCGTGTCGTCGTCTTCCCCGTGGCCGCTTTGGTCCAACAATTCCTTCTCCTCGTCCTCCCTCCTTTCCTGCTTCTGTACACTACCCCTATGCGATCCTTCGTGACTCCCAGTACTGGCCCTTCCATCCGTCGTCTGGGAAGATAAAGAAATCGCCGTCGATTTGGCGCGCATATCAGCCAACTTTGCCCAAGGCGATTGATAGCCGAATTCAACGCATGAAGCACCCCTCACATACTTCATCGTTCCCGCTGCATGCCCAGTGCTCAAACGTCCTTTTCGCGGTCTTGTTGTCAGGGCGGTTCCGGCAAATTCCGCCGGCCGCCTGCCAGCAGAGCTTTGCGCGGCTGACGATGGGCCAGAACTCTGAAGGGGTAGAAAATTCTTCTTCCAGCGGAACGAAGCATACGATGCGGCATGCGTGGAGCCGCGCGAGCCTTTAGAGGATGGATACAACGGGAGATCCGGCAAAGAGGATCGCGCCGCCACAATAGGCGGAAGCTTTTTCTGCTGCAATTGCGGAAAACGTGGCATGGGTGATAAATTTTCTGGCGATAGTGGCAATGACTGAGCACAAGCCTCTTTCTGTCCCTGGAGGGTGCTTTGACCAAAACCGCATGTAGGCTGAGCCATAGGGGCTTGTAGGCTTTTATCATCTCTCGTGAAAAGCATACTTGGTATCGAAATGCAAGACTGCCACAAAAGGCTCTCATTCCTGCTTTCCATGCGCGAAAAGTCGCGCATCTCCGGCGTCTCTGCCCTCGCCGATGAAGCCGCCACGCTCGAGAACCGTTCAAAAGTCACGTTGTTTTGTGCTTTCGGCAACATGTGCGAAGGATCCGCCCCAATGCCCCGTGAAAATGGGGCACTCCTGTGCCAGCCCTCCACTTTTGGATCTCTTAAAAGGGGAGTTGGCAAAGGAACACTGCGGCAGGAAATAAAGGCCGCCTCAGACGCATCTTCATTGCGCGTCGCAGGGCGAGGTGGCAATGAAAGTCGCCATGAGCGTTCACTCGGCAACCTCGCTAGGGGTTGAGTGCCACTTATCATTGAAGAGGCAGCCCTATGAAAACTACGGCACGACATAAACAAATCGCTCATTTCAATCGGTTCAGTCATCGTGTCCATGCTATACAGCCCCGCGTATGGGCCAGCACTGTTGTCTCCCTGCCCCGGGGATTGGTTAAAGCTCAATGGCGAGCCTTGTACCGTAACGAACTCAAATTCGCCAGTCGCAGTATCTTCAGCATCCCTCAAACTTTCACGCTCTTCATCTGGCGTGCCGTTATTTGACGGCTCGCCCACTTCCCGTGGCGTGAATGCGAATGGGAGCGTAAAAAATTTCAAATCATCAGAATCGTCTTCGCCGTTGAGGTTATCGCTTTTTTTGCTTCCGCCGTGCGCCCCTTCCTTCTGTGCTGGCTCGCCTATGCTCTCTGCCTTGCAAGACGTCAGTTGTACCCCGTCCAACGGTGCGCTGTCGCTGGGTTGCACGTTCAGTTTTGGCCTCCCATCCTCCTTAACTTCTCCATGGAGCTGCTCCCGTACGTGTGCCTCCTTTGGCAGCCTCCTCTTTTTTGAATTGGAGGAGCAGCAGTTACCCATTTGTCTCCTCAATCCTCTCCTAATATACGGTTTCTTTGCTGTTCTTGTCTTTTTTTTCTTTTTCTGTTTTTTTCTTTTTATTATTTTTATTTATTATTTTATTGTCGCCCCCGGCTTCGATCAATTTTATACACGCCTCCCTCTCGCTTTCGTTCGTAATGTGTGCCTTTGATTCAAAAAAAAAAAAAAAAAAAAAAGAAGGACAAAACAAACAGCAGCATTGTTGAGTAAAAGCATATCATCACACGTGTATGTAAGCGTACGTAATGGAACCACCTCGAATTTACACGAGGATGAAATAAAACAACAAAAAAGGTTGGATGATAACTTCAGCCTTAGCAACAACAACAAAAAAAAAAAAAAAAACTGCATACATGAGCATATATATATATATATATATATACAAGGATACATGCAAGGATGTAAATTGGATCAAGTACAAATGGCAGAAAAAAGCCGTAACAAAAAAAAAAAAAAAAAAAATTTCATCTGTGCCTCCCTTCCATGAGTAAATAATGTCTTCTCTGGCTGACACGGCGTCACATCAAAGTGATGCAACCCCAACTGGGGAACACAACCATGTTATTTATTTGTGCCTATTATCAGTGTTTTATGCATGTTCCACCCACAGACTACATTGCATAAGACTCTTCTTGCACTCTCTGCTGCCATCTTCCCCGTCACCACCACCACCACCACTCAGCAAAGACACCACAAAGACAAATAAGCCCACGAAGACACTCATGTGCTCACCACACAAGGAGGAAAAGCAAAATGCAATAAGAATGTTCTAACACACATTAAATTAAGGCGGAAAAATAAAGCAGGCACACGGTCAACGCGCGCAAGACACAGAAGCATATATATATAGAGAGAGAGAGAGAAAAAGAGAAAAAAAAAAACAAAATAAATTTAAAAAACGGGAATAGGAAAAGAGAAAGAAAGAATTGCGCACTTCTCTCTCTAACCCTCTACATAAATATGCATATATGTGTGGGAGTGACCCAAGGCGTAACTCACCCAAAATGGAGTCAAGTGACCCGGACGTATATATACAATTGTTTTTACACATACAGAAGTAAAAGCAAATAAGCCTTTCTTTCTTCCTTCCTTTTCCCCCACTGTAACCTTTGGCTGGGGTAGCACCATTTGCACATGGCACAGCAAATTATAGCCCTGGCAGAAAAGTGAAAAAAAGAAGAAAAAAGGCCTCCAAACAAAGCAAAAATGACGGTGCTTATTTTCTCGCTGTTATTGCTTGGTTTTCCATGAACTTGTTTTTCTCTTTCCCCCCCCCCCCTTTTTTTTGGTTACACCACCTTCCCATCGTTGTCGTTGAATTTTGCTGCTCTTCAGGCTAATTCCTGCCTCTCAATATACATGTACCCTCCCACCAGTACTCACTTTCCCCCTCCACTCCCTCTATTCATAGTGACTCGTCTCCATTCCTGACACGTACACTTGCGACGCCCGTAAATCACGCTCCTTCAGGAGACGATGGATCTGCTCGAGGACCTCCCATCCTGCGCTGTTGAATGTCCATGGATGTTCCCCCTTCGGCGCGGTTGGCCCATAAATCACCGCTCGGCGCCTCTCCCCCCCGTCACCACTCCCTGATTCATCTGGCAAATCATAAAGCCCTCTTCGAAGCACTCCATTTGTTCCCACAATGGGCGTCGGCCGTGCCTTGGATGCAATCGCTGCCTCGGTTGGCATTTCCTCTCTGGCTGCGCGAATGGGCGGAGCCATCGGTGGCAGCACCACCGCGCCCACGGGTTCCACAATCTCTGTTTTATGCAAGGCTTTTCCTTTTCCCACCCATGATGTTGGCGTCGATGATCGTGTAGTGGATGTTGTCGTTGTCATCGACGAAGTAGTAACAGGTGTCGAAACCGCTACCCCCATTCCACGTGAATTCCGTAACGGTGACTCATCATCCAAAGCGTGTGGATACATCCTTCGTTTCCGGCGCCCATTTTCCTGTGCATATTGGTCAAAAGTTAAGGATCTCTGTATGGATAGAGGGAGTTCGCCAGCGGCTTCTGAACTGGCGTCCACATGTCGTTGGGTTCCCGCTGGAGGGCGTGAGGAATGCGGTTCCAGCTCCAAAGGCGACGTGGTAATAACTGACGCCAACATATCACTGCTAGAAGAAACGGCGTAATTATCCACGCCATCTGCCCCTGCCCTGTTCGGGTGCGGTGGATGTATGACTCGTGTCTCACGAATCTCAATGGCTTGAAGGCCGCGTGCCAGTGAGGAGGCCAAAGGTGCTTTCATACCAGAAGCCTCCACAGCATGCAGAGGCCGTGCCCGCAACGCCGTTCCAGGGGTCTCGGAAAGAATTCCCGTTCCGGAAGGCTCCACAGTAACGTCCTTGCCTCGTTCCACACCTTCCCTCTTCTTTTTCTTCTTGCCCTTGGACTCCTTCTTAGAAGGAGAGCCGGGTTTCCTATTCCTCTCAGGCACATCGGTTGCACTTCTACTACCGCAAGAGGCAGAATTCCCTTCACGCTCTAAAATTCTCTCGTGAGGGTCCACTTTATCCTCCCGTCCTTTCTGATTCTTGGAATTGGAGCAACCCATTCCCTTCGTGTGTGCGTGTGTGTATGTGTATGTGTGAGTACCTGCACTACCCTCCTCCCCGCACACCCACACACGGCTGGATTTATTTCCCAGTTATATGCCTGTGGCTTCCTTGAGCGCAGCCTGTTGAGTGGCCAAAGCAGCCAGACGGAAAAACAAGAAACAAAGTGAAAATCCTCTACGCCCTACTTTTCCTTGGCAGAAACATCAGAAAGGGAGAAACGAAGTAGTAAAAAAACACCATTTATTATTTAGTTGTTGCGTTGTCTTCATCTCTCATCGCATGGTGGGATATGTATACATGTGAGCTCACCAGCCACCGGGGAGCCCACACGTGGTGCCCTCAGCGCCCTCCACAACAATGTCCATCGCGGTCCATTGGAAACAATGATACTGTTGCTGTGCATGTACCAGACACGCGTAGGGCCAAGCCATTCCCTCCTCAGACCCTCACAAACTAAAAACAAAAAAACGGCATTTGGCAACCATTCAGCAGCCGTCTCACGCCGCCCATTGTCGTTTGTGCACCGCCTGCGTGCATGGCAGGAACGGCGTGGCGGAAAAAAAAAAAAAAAAAAAGACGGACAGACAGAAAGTGAGGGAAAGGAAAAGAGTTGGGGTGGTGCCAACAGAAAAAGGAAGAGTCCGCGTCGCAAGCAGTCAATAAAACCAAACACACCGAGATGAAACCAAACAACAAAAGAAGTTCCAACATTGCCGCCTGTAGAAATAAGGGGAACCAACAACACATAATTGTATATATATGCAGAGAGAGAGAGAGAGAACAGAAACACTCATTTGTCACCACCACCACCCCCTCATTCTATGTGCCGTTCATTTGATTTCGCTCACACGCATCCCTCCTTTCCTTTTCTTTTTCTTTTTTCTTTTTTTTGTAATTATCCCTTCTTTTTTTTTTCTCCATCCCGCACACTTTGGGCATGCATATGATGTTTGTTTTTTTTTGCCTTCGGTTGCAACCGCTTCTCCTCCTTCCCCCTCCCTGTCCTTTTTTTTTTCTTGTAATTATCCCTTTCATGCGCTGCCGCTCCATTTCCTCTCCCACCCCCCTCGTCAAAACCCGTCTTATTGACATGAATCAATATATTATTCCATTTAATTTTTTATTTCCTTTCATGTTTCTTGTCTGCCTATGGAATAGTGCCTATCCATCGCCGTTGCTGCAGCGTTCTCCGTGCGCACCTTTTTACCCACCATTATTTCTCCCCTCTTCCTCACCTCTTCAGCTCTCCCCCTCCGTGACTCAAATGCCCCCGGACGGATGCATCAGCGGAGCCGTGGGGACGGTGTATGTCTTCTTCCATGTGTTGTACATCCCCAGTGCCCACACCGGCATGGTGTTCTTGTACCCCGGGTAGTGAATCGGGTTGTTGCCATTAAACACACCACTGATCCTCTCCTGCGCCCAGTCTCCCGTGACAAGCTGCCGCGACATGATCAAGCGGATGCCCCGTTCCACCGCCACACTGATTTGTTCCCGCCGCCTTGGCAACGAACGGGCCGCCTCCCCAGCGGCTGACATGATCGCCATTACCGCCCAGGCAGTGTTCACGACTTGGCTGCCACTTGGGTTGTCCACCCAGAGAGACCGAACGCTGGCGGTGACGTCCTCGCCCCACCCTCCGTCGGCGTTCTGGTGGGAGAGCAAAAAGTCAATGAGACGCACGCAAGATGGGTGGTTTGCCATGTCGGGTATCTCACGGGAGATACAAAGTGCACTAGCCACAATCCACGCAGCGTAGGTAAAGCACACACCCCAGCTCCCGTAAAAACTGCCATCTGGTCGCTGCAATGACAAGACAAACTTCAACCCTTCCCGAATAGCGGCGTTGATTTCCGCCCGGCGGTATCCCGGGTAGTGCTCACGAAAAAGGGCCAAGGTGTGAATGCAACTGCTGCTGCACTCGGCGTAACCGTAATCTGTCATCACGTCCCTAAACACATCGGAGGAATTGAAGAGCTCAACATAGAGCGGCGCACGCGTGGGTTCGTATGAGGCCCAACCACCCTTTGCATTACGTAGAGAAAGAATCTCGTCGACGGCATCACGTATGCGGCTCACCGAAAACGGATTGTGACGAAGCAAAAGAACCACACGAAGACCCTCAGCAGTGCAGTCTGAAACTTGCCACGACTGTGAAGCGGTACTAAAATTCCATGCACCCTTCGTACGATGGCGGTAGAAGTGAGCCGCTGACTTCGGGTCCTTCTGAACCTGCGCAACGTCCACGTAGTGGTGGGCGAGAGACATCTGCTGTGGGTACAACAACTCCATGTTACAGGCGCAGACAGCCTGTACGGCAAAAGAGGTATCCCACAGCTGGGAGCCATTGTAACCACACACACGCATTCCTTCTGGTCCCATGTAAATAAAATCAGCTACGCGAGAGACATGATTTTGATAACGTCCGCTTTTCTCTCCCTCTCGAATCCACGTAAGAAGCATATCCAATGCTTTATTTACGGGTCCAAGGCAAATAAATTTGGTGTCTTCATCATCATATGCAACGTGTGACCAAGCCACCTCCAATGCATGTCTGCGGAGACTTTTGATGTGCCACTTTTCGTATAGTTTCAAAAGCACCGCGACAAGTTTGTACGTGGAGGAAAGTGGTGTATAGCAGTCCAAGTTGCAGATGTTACTTTGGTGCTGATCCCATTGTATTTGATCATATGGCTCCGTATACAATTCCTGGCGAAGAGCTTCCAAGAGAGGGTGAGGCTCAGGTGCCCACCGTATACCATATAAGTAAGAAAATGGCACAGAGATAACGCGGCTGTGGCACCAGAGGCGTCCTTGAGATAATGGGAACCAAGCTGGCAAGAGTGAAAGCTCTGGAGGAATGGGGTTAATGCCATCCCAGCTATATAAGCCAACAATGCACAACCACACTTTACCCCATGTTGGAACGGAAACCGCACCACCGTGACTGCGTATCCATGCCCGAGCCCGCGTGGCATCCGCATCATCCGCCGGCACACCCATAAAACGCAGCGCAACGTAGTTAAGAGCCGTCCCTAACATCGTACTATGCCCCTCCGTGTGTTGCCCAAAGCCACCGTCCTTGTTCATGTAGTTTCGCAAGTATCGTATCATTTCCACCCGTTCCGCCTCCCCACAACGACACGGCTCGTCATTTTTGTGCTGATGATCCCTATGTGGAGGGAACATCTTCCGAATATCCCCACCAGCGACAATAAACTTTGTAAAAATAAAACCAGGCGTTAAAAACAATGGTCCGCTATAATCATTTGGCCAATGTCCAGAATATGGATCCTGCAGGCGGAGCAGAAATTCAACCCCATCGCGCATGGCATCTTCAGGTGAGGCGCGTCGACGTATCTCCGTTGTGTTATGGAGACCGAGCTGATACTGCTCCAAAAACCGACGTTGTTTTGCCTTAATCGCACGCATGTCTGGTTCCTTCGTTGGCGTGACGACATTTCCCGCCGCCCACTCATAATGTTCCCCCACCATGGGAACATCTTCGGATGGGAGAATCGTTAACCCTGCGGCTTGGGCCTTGCCGAGTGTATTGCCCTCCTCCTCGTTTAGCAATTCGCCGTAGCACCAACGCTGCCGGCCGTCTTCACAGCGTAAATGCCAATTCTCAATTGGAAACTCCCTGGACGCGGCGACCCGAACTGGACGCACGTGTGGCACGCTCTCAAACGGCCACCGCTGTTGGTGCTTCAAAACAACCCGTCTATTGTGCCGGTCAAGCAGCGTAAGAAGCCCGTGAAAAAGGAGCAATATTGGCCACGTAAAGAAAAAAAATAGAAACAGGCTCAACATCCTTCCAGCAGCCAACAACACTGACCGCATTTGCTCAGACCACGTTGTTGGAGGCTTGGGCACAACACTCTCAAACGAAAAAGCCCCAGAAGATGACATGGAAGGCGAGTCTCCACTCATGTTGTGCTGATTGCGACTTTTCGTAAGCACCGTCATTACACAAAAAGACTGCAACAGCAAATTCCAAGCCCTGTTTCACCTCCTTTTATTGAATACGCCGTAATAAAATTAATTGATTATAATCCTTTATATCTTACTGATCGTTATCAAGAGGGTAAATTTTTTTCAATAAAACAGCGGAAAAGAGAAAAAAATCAATAAATAAATAAATAAACGGACGCATGTACACCAACATTTTTTTTATTAATAATCCCCAAATGAGTTTTTCTCTTTTGTTTATTATTACTTTTAATTTTTTCTTCCATTTTTTTTTTTTGAGGGTGTTTCTGTCCGTGGAACAAATCGGTGTTGACGGTACGCATATATATATACATGCATGTATAAATAGATATGAGTTAATTATCTTTTCTTTTTTTTTTTTTTCAACAGCACTTCCGCTCCCATTATACCCTGACATCCGGTGCGTTGTTCCTTTGACTTTTCTCTTTGTTGTCAGTCTCTGCGTTTGTGCGCCCATTTTTTTTTTCTTTTTTTTTTGTGTGTGTGTGTGTTTTATGGCCCACCAGACAAGCAATTTACAATAATCCAAAAACTAGAAAAACACCTATGTGTTGGATAATAAAACAAAAAAAAAAGGTAATGTGGCTTGGAACACCAATTTTTCCCCTCGCCCTATCTAAGGTCTTAGCTACTCTAAAATATTTGCCTCACTTCTAACTCGTCGCGGCGCACACATCTGTCGCCTCCTGCGGATCGCGATGCCGTGGCGACGGCCTCCCCTTTCGCTTGCTATTCCGCCTCACGGACGCATCACCAGTAACAGCGTCCGTTGGAGCAGCGTTGGCTTCTGCAGAAGGAGACAAATCACGTGGCGATGGGGATATCAACTGAAGCTCCTGGCACCGTTCCTCCGCCTCCACCACCAACTGCAAAAGCTCCTCGCATGTTGGACGACTGGCCGGGTCGATTGTCAGACAACGCTTCGCGATGGCCGTTAACTCGGGAAGCTCAGCGCACTCCGGCACCTCCGGGGTCTCCGTTGTGTACCGGAGTAAATTCATAATCTGCTCCTCACTTTCAAATTCGTATTCACTCCATGGGGCCTCCGTTGAAAGCATCTCAATTAATGCGCAGCCAACCGACCACATATCACTCGCCTTCGTGGGACCAACATCGCCGCGGAGTAACTCTGGCGCCATCCACCGTAGCGTGCCCGCAAGTCGATACGTCGTGGCGTCATTGCCGTTTGCAGCCTCTGCCCTACCGGCACGATCTAGGGACTGACTGTGCTGTCTGTTGAGCAGCTTGGCGGTGCCAAAGTCTGACAGCTTCACACGACCCTTGTCCGTGATGAGTATATTGGCCGCCTTCACGTCGGAGTGTACAATGTTGCGCTGATGCAGGTAGCGCAGACCCTCCAGTGTTTGCCTCAAGTAGGAACAGATCACACCTGGGCTAAGAGCCCCAAAGTTGTCAAGCAAATGACGCAATGAGCCGCCAGGCACAAACTCAAGAAGAATGTTAAAATATTTTTGGTTCTGAGACGATCCAAGGTACTGCACAATGTTCGGGTGCACGGCCCGGGAGAGAACCTTGATCTCCTCCTGCAGACTTCTGTACTGCTGGAGCACATCCTTGTGGTCTGGGTCGTCGTGGGCGACCGTAGGCAGTAGGACTCTCTTCACGGCTATGAGTTTTCCGTTCGTCAAGTTGATGCCAAGGAAGACCTCCGCGTTGCCCCCTTTACCAAGCATCTCCTCGCCAATTTTCCATTCAATCGTCTCACGATGCGGTGTTGTTGTGCCACCCGGCCTGCCACTTCGGCTTCTCGTCGAAGTCGCGAGACGCCAGCCACTACCACCGCCGTTGTTGCTGTGCGACACCCCGCCCAATTGGCTGCTGCTCACCGCGATCAAACTCCCGCTTTCAGAAGAGGTTGGATGCCGACGGTGCAGCGTCCCTCGTCTTGGCATCCCTGATGAGCTCACACTGGAGACCGCCATCGGCACAGCAGCAGCAGCAGTCTCCGAGAGTGGCACCCCCCGTTCGTCCGTCAGCAGAAACTGAAATCCCAAGAAGAATCTGGAGGAGCTCAATCTAAACGTAATTAGATCATGATCACGCAAAATAGAATGCTTTCCTTTACTCACCTTCTTAACATTGACATATGTGCCATTGACACTTTGATCGTACAGTGTGACCACCCAGTTTCCCATCGGGGCATGACAACTGTGTGGGCTGGTAGGAGTCGAGTTGCGCAGGTGATTCAGGCAGAGACTTTGCTTCTTTATATCCTGCTGATTGGTGGGCTGCATCGACAAAACCTCCGAGTGTAGTTGTCGTACAATTTTGAATTGGATGCTGCTGACGAAGCCATCCGAAGTCGTGGCATGGCACTTGCTACTGCGGCCAAAGAGGAACCCCTCTCCAGGAGGAACACGGATAAAACAGGAGGGAATCGTTGTCTCGTCACTACTTCTTAGCATCGCCCATATCGGTGTTTCCTCACCAGCGGCATTCACGTTGGAAACCATGGAGGCAATGAAATCGCTCTGTACAGTTGACTCTGGTGCGGAAGAAACTGGTGGGAAGTTAGTCAAGGGCGGCTGTGGATGCAACGATTGCTGCTGCTGCTGCTGCTTCTGCTGTTGATATGACAGCTGCTCGGGATGCTGTTGGTGATTCAATTCCGCCTGATCCTTTGACAGTGCAATCTCGCCGTGGGCATCTACACCGTTCATGCTTCTGCTCGACGGGCATTCTTGTGGCGGTGGGCTGACAAGCGGTGTCACCATCACGGCTTTCAAGTTCTTAGTATCCCGACTATTCAACGGCGTGTGTGGTGGGTGACCCCTACTCCCCCTATCGTTTTGCCCACGGCGCTTGCTGCTATTGCCACGAGTGTCATGGTGCTCACCATTACTGGCCCTGTGCGTGCCGGGAAAATCAGTTTCCGTGACATTCACTTTTCCCATATTGACATGGAAAGGCGAATGTCGTTGGCTATTGTAAATAGACGTCTGCAGCGACAGTGGGGTCGGTGTGAGTCCAACAGCAGCGCGTGTGGAAAACTGCGGTTGTTTCAAGAACCCGTCTGACACCGCGGCCTCTGCACCGGGACTGTTGCCATTATTACCAATAATATTCATGGTACTATTGCAGACGTTTTGTTGTTCGCCCTCAGTTTCTGCTTTCTCCACCGCATTTATTGTCTCTCGTCCTTCTGGAAACGACGGTGTCTCGTGTGGCTGTCGGTCCATTTCCCGGTCGGCTCCGTGCAGCGGTGCAATCGTCCCGTCGGTACCATTTGTACCCTTCTGCACTGCAGAAGAGGCGGGCAACATCTCCCTCGGATCGGGGCGTGGTGGTTCATCCAACGCTGCACGACGCTCAGACAGAACCCCACCAGGGGCGTGTATGAAGTCATTCTCTGGCTTTACACACGGCCCCACAGTGGCACTGTCAAAAGGCATGCATACTTCGTCGTGTATCACAAACAGCAGAGGCACCCCCGCCAAGACCCATGCAGAGACGCTTTCTTGCATACTCGCCAACGCAGAAGAGCAACACCCGACTCTCTCCTTGGCAGGGTCGCCACAATTTTTGAGCAGACTTTCAGGTATGCATTGAGACAGAAATGACGCTGTGTTTGCAGCCACTTCGCCCTTACGAGACCCGCGACAAAAACCCCTGGAGTCAAGTGAAGAGCTTAACGCCCGGCAACTATCAGAGGCGTTACGTCTCTCCCCTTTCCACGGTGAACGCTGCAAGGGCCTCGCAAGACCGGTCACACTGCCTTCCAAGGCCGCACCCTCGTCTTCAACAAAGTCCCCAGTAAGCGGTTTAAATGTCACAGACAAAGAGAGCGATGGACTGGACGGTATGTGAAGAATCGCCGGAATGGGTGGCTCCAACCGCGTCCCTCGTCTTCCCTCGTGTTCCACCTCCCCTACGCCAGCCTCCTTTATATCGCAGCAGCTACTCACCAGCCCCGAGAAGTTTGGAATGGGGCTCGCGTGAGCCGGCAATCCCACCACGTCGTACGCCAGTCGCCCTGTTTGCCGCTCCGCCTCACGACTCCAGTGCAGCACGCAGCCTGTCACAGGATGCACTAAAAGACACGGCCATGGCATCCAGTCCAGCACACAGTGGAGACGCGGCTGGCAAAGAACGAGAAAGCAGTTCTTGAAATCGTCTCGGCTTCCTTTCCACACATCAAGCGAGAGTGAAAAATATTCAGCTTCTCCTGGAATATGCTCCACGGGTAAAAGGTCGTTTTGATCACCGCCCATGCCGTTTTTCGCAGGGCGTTCCTTCCTCTCACTCAATGATGGAGCCATTGTTGAGGATGGGTGGCGTGGACGACGTCCTCGGATCAAAATACGCCGCACCGTCGCATCTTCACCCATGCGCATAGAAGTTTGTTCGCCCCCTGCCGTTGAATACTCCGCCCCGTCAGAGTCTATAAACGCATCCGCATTTGTCCCCAGTTCCGTATGTGAAGATCGTCCATCACCAATCCTACTACACGAATATCGATCATCCCACTCCTCTTCGTCCTTTCCCAAAATAAAGCTATCATCATGAAGAAAAGCAACCTTTTGGATGGTTTCTTTCAATGCAGCCACGTTCCCCACCTCTAATTCCTTCAAAACAGACATGAACTTCTGACCCACAAGATATCTAACCGTTAGCCCGACATGAGCCGCAAAACTCTCACTTGCGCCAAGAATGACGCCTCCACCTGAACTAAGAAGAAGATACGTTGCTCGAAGATCCCCAGCTGGGGCCATACTGTCTGTCCCATGCTGCATCACATCTAATCGAGGGGGTTCATTGAACTGAGCACCGTTTCCGATAGAGGGAGTTCCCCACGGAACTTGCGTTCGGGATGTGGGGATCGACAAAAAAAGATGAGGGCGTTCTTCGGAGGAAGACACCGGCACTCCCCGGCCGTATAAGACACCTACGCCGTCCCCCTCGTGTCCCACCGCATGAGTTGAAGATGGCAACGCTACCACCCTGTTGGATGCATCACAAACCCCGTCCCTGGACGCATGAGGGATGGAGCTGGGACTGTCACCACTCATAGAGAGCAGACCTGTGCTCCATCGCCGTCGACAGCGTTCCCGAAATCGTTTTACGGCAACGACGGGGATGCATATAAGGGAAATCAGAAGCCACAGCAATGAGGCCACTATGGTTCCAAGATCCAGGGATTTAAAGTGCGCCATCAGCACCGCAAAGTGAACAAGTCCAACAGTAATTCCGGCGGCTAAGGGGATGTTAAAGGCAAAAACAAACCAAAAGTGTAGAAGGTTCACTTTCCATACATTCACCACGGGGTATATGTTTACTACTTTGAAGCTGCCGTCATTACGTGACACAATGTTTTGTGCAATCCCCACGTTTGTCGCCATCACGTGTGGGGAGAGGATCACAAGAAGGCCTAAAATACACAACTCCATCGCCGGAAGAGCCTCATGCCACCACACCCAGCACGAAGAAGCAGCTGAACAGCTTGAAATGGCACCGCGAGAAACTAACTGCACGTGTCGTGGGTGCCCCCTTCCCTGTTGTTGGTACGGGCTGCCAGTATTTCTATGGTTCTCTAAAAAAACACTGCCGCCGTCTTGAAGAATGGCCTGATCCACTGTAGCCTCATCACGCAACGCCACCAATAAAGAATTCTTGCGGGACGACCACCAATACAACGTCGCAGACAATATCCCAACTAAAAACGAAGCCGACATAAAGATGAACTGCCCCGCATTCGTGGACCACGGCATAAACAGAAACACCGCCGTAAAGAGACCTGCCGTGGCAAGAAAAAACCATCCTGGCACAACGATCGTACCACTAAGAAGTACACTCAACGAAGTGGATGCCGTCATCTCTCTACGCACGCCGTGCATTAAAGAAGTAAAAAACTAGGCAAAAAAAAAAGGAGGGAGGGGAAAAAAAATAAATACTGTTTTATTTATGCTTTGATTACTCGTGTGTTTCTTTTTCCACTCGTCGTTCCCACCCCCTAAGCATCTGAGTAGTGAATTAATGTACGGTACCATTAAGAAGATAGAAAAGAAAAAAAGAAGAAAAAAAAAAATAGAAATGCAGCACAGTGGTAATAAGTAACAGTCACTCAAAGCATACACGCTTACGCATATGCATACATAAATAAGTAGACATTTACACGCAACATCCCGTGTCCGATTTCTTCACTCTACCTGTTTTACGCATTCTTGCTGCATTCGTGTATATTTGTAATTATTGCATGTAATTACTTATGCATTTAAGTAATGTATGCGTGTAATTATGTGTTTTTGCGTGATCAGCTGCGTAATTTAAAGGCACAATGGAATATATACCTAACGACTCCTCTTAAGAGGCCACGATACCCTCTACTGTTCTTCCATACTCACACAAAATGTCCGGTAGCGGAAGAAAATTTGAAGTTTTTGACCGTCAAAAGATCAAAAAAAAAAAAAAGAAGAAGAGAAAAAAGTCCAAACAACAAACGTCCCAGTCAAGCGGGTCATAAAAACAACATGGAAAATGTATAGTTATGTTGATTGCTTACTTATTTGTTTATTTTCTTTTATTTTGTTTCCACAGAGGCGTTCTAACCTTCTTTTTTTTTCTGTTCTTTCCTTCTTCATTCGCTCGCATTATTTCGTGTCTCTTCAGATATCACTCGCTTCAAAGGTCGTTGAATTGCTCTTCATCCTCTGCCTCCTCATCCCCCTCATCTCGCGGCGCATGTTTGTCGGCGGCGGGCGCCTCGTCCTCCTGCAGGTCATCATCTTGATTATTGAGTGACTTGACACGCCTCATCAACTCCTTCACGCGATCCTTCGCAGACACCCCCCTGAGAGATTCCAAACTAAGGGGGTTTTCCCTTCCTCTTCCCTGCTGCCGCTCACGAACCCGGCGCAATGTTCCAAGCACACGCTCCTGGTGCTGCTTCAACTCATTCACTGTGAGGATACCGAGGGCGGCGTCATCCGCATCGTCGTCAACAACCGCCTTGTCCTTTTTAGCGCCGCCCTGCTTCGTTACCCCCGCACCAACACTGGCACGAGAAGGATTTGTGGGGCAGTGTTCATAGTCGGAGAGAAGATGCATTGACAAAGAAAGTGGAGCCGTAACGATCCCCTGCGGCACCTCCGATATGAACGGCTCCATTCGATCCAAATGGACCATCATGCGAAGAGGGTGTGACTCCTTGAGCTGCTGTAATTTCCACTGTCGTCCCTTTCGGAGATACGCAGCAGCGCCTGGGCGAAAAAGAAGAATGACGGGCGTCTTCGGATCACTACGTGTCCCGCGCATCATGCGCCCTTTCTTTATCATTTTCTCCACGCTGGTCAGTAAATCGGGCCGGCCAGTGGCCCCAGCATCCTCGCCGACGCCACTGCTCTCAAAGACATAGGCGAATGGGTACAAGTCAAAATATGATCGGGAGTCCTGAATGTCCGCCACCGCCACACGGGCCACCGGCAGGTGTTCGCCCCCAGTTTGTCTTTCTTCCTGCTTAGCTTGCAATTTGGTCACCGCTGGAAAAATGCTTTCTTGAATAAAATCGCTCGAGAATCCTTTCATTTTCTCAGATGAAACATTTACAAATACGACGCACCACCAATGCTTTTTCTCCTCCATCAGAAGTTCCTCCAGTTGCTGGGCGGTGGGAACAAAAAACAGCATCTCCCATGCGGTTGGCGATAACTCGATAGCTGATGACGACCGCAACATTTCCTCCATTTGCGTCATGGGAAAGTCATACGGCGTCGCGGTGGTTTCTGACGCGGCAGTAGATAAGATCTGTAACGATAATAACAGTATTGAGGCCCACAGTGTAGGCAACAGAGAAAATGTAAAAGAGAATGATGAGTACTCTCGCTGCATAGATGTGCGTGAATGAAACGCGGCGTAATAGATGTCAAACACTTCTCCCTCGCCGTCCAACTCCCACAGATGCAAATGCATATGGAAGAAAAAGAGAAGGAGAACGCAAGAGAGAAAAGAAAAAGAATAGAGGAGGAGGCACAACGGATGCGTGTTGCATGCATGCATAAAACGAGAAAAAGGGGTGGGTAACAAAAAAAAAAAGAAAAGAAAAGAAAAGAAAAAAAAAAAAAGGTGGGGGAGGGAAGAGGGAAGGGAGTGTGTTGAAACAGAAATAATAAAATAAAAATAAAAATAAAAATAAAAAATAAAAATAAAAATAAAGGGAGGGGACATCCTGCTCATCATTAATCACAGATACGTTATCTATTTTATTTTATTTTATTTTATTTTATTTTATTTTTTCGTTTCTCTTCGTTTTCGCCCCTCTACTGCTATGCCTATATTTCAAAAATCGTGCGAATATCGTTATTGTACCCCTCCCACCCGCTCCGTTCCCGGTACCAAAAGATGTGAGGTAAAAGAGAGAGAGAGAGAGAGAGGGTGGGAGAGTAAGAGGGCCCCTTAAACTATTTAATTAGCTCCTCTACAAACTGACGATAAATAACGCACATGTTTACGGCAGACTTCACTTTAAATATATATCTATTTATTTTTTTTGTTTTTTTATTTATATATTTGCCTGCAGTCATGTTCCTTCGGATTGCTGCATATTCCGCAGGTGCCGACCCACCTCATTAAGCCTCCGCTGGTGCTCCTGCTCCATGGCGTGAAACCGCACCATTCGCTCATCCTTTTCTGTTCCGCGCCCCTCCTCCACACGAATCATTCTCCGCAGGAGTTCAACACGATGCATGCGCTCCTCAAGGTGACCAATGAGAAGATTCGTAGGATGCTCGTGGAGCTGTTGCGTCGCGTGTTCGCCATGGTATCGTATGTACTCCATCAGCAGCAGATGATTTTCTCCATCCTCATTCCCACCGTCGGCCTGCTGGAACGCCTTCTGCCAAGAAGCGCCGTGGGCAGGCACCGTCTCACGCTCGCGGCTAATTTGCCGTTCGCGCAAAACATTCTTCACACGCTTCAGTACTTCTTCGCTCCGGCGTGCCTCCTTCAAGATGGCGGCCTCACGTGTTTCGTGCAACAATCGCAACTTGGCGGCCATAGGGAACACGTATTCAAAATCAATCTCTTGCTCGGTTTTTTGCTTCAGGTCCGCGTAGTGAATGGGGGCGTTAAATACTTTGTCGTCGGCCAGATTCTCAACGTCGTATATATCCAAAAGCGCTTCCCTGTGGCTTTCATCGGGGATCTCAAGACGCCTCCATGAACGACGACGGCCCCTCTCCGCGCCAACCTGACGACGCTCCTTCAAAGTTTCCAGACTCATCTGCTGCAGCTCCGTTGTGACAAACTCCAAAAGCTCCTGAGCCTCGTCTGGGCCCTTAATGCAGCCGCAGCCTTCCTGTCCATCCAAAGAGATAAGGCTCGCATGTACAGACGAGCACGGCGCGTTACTGCGACAGCGAAGAAAAATGTGCGGAAGAAAAACTGGAGTTTTTGTAGCCGGGTAAAACAAGATCGGTGGGAGCTCACTCAACAGTGGCCGAGTCGTGGGTTCCGCTGTCTCTTCACTCTGGCGCATTTTTTCCAAAACGGTGGGGTGAAAATGGTGCGCGTTGCGGGTGGATCCTTTCGGCGCCAAAAATTTTTGGAGAAGCTCCGCCTCGGGCGAATGCGCCACAAAATCTCCAGCCCCTCTATTCTGCACCTCGCCGTCCTCTGGCATTTCGGAAGCTGACGCCAAGAAATCATCGTTGTCGGCATCGGTCTCATTCTCCAAGTAAGGCGCTCTGTAGGTACCGGCGCCCAATGGGCTCCGCAGCGACACTGGCACTCTGTGCGCCGCACTGTCCCGGTCATTTCCGCCCCGAAGACGCCGTATTTCACCACCTGCACGGAACGCGTCCACCACGAATACCCGAAGTCTGTGCTCCGATAGAAGAGCTGCCACATCCCCCTCTTCTTCAATTTCATCTGGGTGAGCTTTGTTGGCCGATTCCTTTAGCAGTTGGTTGACGGCGTCACCAAAATCCGCCAGCAGCACAAGCAGCTGCTCGTAATCGTAACGTGGAAACAAATGCGGTGCATACAAGAGTACCAGGGCGCTTCCGTCACCCTCTGTCTGCATTTGTTCGCAAATGGCCTCCGCCTGTTGGAGGGGGAGGGTTCTGAAGGAAGGCACCCTCGCCGCCGTCCTCCCACTCATCTGCAGCTTCTTCAGCAGTTCCCGCAGTGAGAGAGGCAAGGCATCGTTGTAATGCCCAACGTCCTCGTCCCTCGAAGCCGCACATGACGCCGTTTTCATACCGGCAAACAACAGGGTGCCAACCACAAAAATTGCGTAGAAAAGAACGACACAACACCGCATCGTAATAAATAAATAAATAAATAACAACTTTGCGAAAGAAACAGAAAAAAATAAATAAATAAATAAGTAAATAAAAATATACTACGATACAATTAAATAAATGAATAACAATATTGAATAAAGCAACTTTTAGCAGTAGTGGTAGTGAACGTCCGCTCTAAACAACGCAGAAGAATTACGTTTTCCCCCAACCTTTGTTATAACTTCGCTTTAATACCCTCCACCCGCTTTTGTTGTTGTTGTTGTTGTTTGGGATACTACAGAAAGAAAAAAAAAAAAAAAAAAAATCAAAGGAAGCCGCGGGGAGTGCACTGAGAAAAAGTCATTTTTGGTGAATTGGGAGGGGGAAAAGGGGAAAACGTCAGGAAAAAATACTTCGCAAGACCCCAACGCATGAACCGCCAAAAAAAAAAAAAAAAAAAACGTCGACGCACCATCGCTGGTCGTACCCGCAATAGAGAGTCATCCATGGCCAAATGGATAAAAGTGCAATATAAATCCAAGTGTGGGATTTCCATTCATTCGCCCTTCCTTTGTTTTTATAAAAATAAAATTAAAATTTGAAAAAAAAAAGGTGATCCCCCATCGTCACCCATCTCTATTATTGTCCCTTCACACCGTATTCGTGATTCAAAATAAGCCATTCACCATTTTGTATGAACGCTCTTTTTTTTTTTTTTTACCCACTTTTGTTCTTCCTTGCCTTGTCACTCCCTATAAATAAATATAAATAAATATATATATATAGCCTTCCCTTTCATTTCCTCTTCACACATACACAGAGAGGACTCTTGTGGCTACTGATTCCCCTTACTGCCATCATAATCATCAGCATTCAGCCGCAAGGAGTATAACCCCGTATCTCCCCGAGACCCTCCATGTGGGATCCGTGCGGTCCAATTCATTCTGCCGCGCTGTCTTCACACCAATGCTTAGTTCGCTCTTTATCGTGCGTATGGCGCACACCGGCACGGCGTGTACTGGCCAGTAAGATGACAGAATTCGCTGGAAGCTGATGACCTCATCCGTCTCTTCTTCTCCCTCTTGAAGATGGCGGCCACTTTCTACGCGTGGTGTGTCGGCAAGCAGCAGCTTCGACACCGCGGAAGCCTCCCGTTCATCCGGGGAAAGTGTTGAAAGAAATCCGCGGCGGTCCCAGTGGCGGTCGCCGACGAGACGACGAAAATTAAGATCGCCCTTGAAAATAACGAGCGCCGAGTGGGCGGTGTAGCGTGAGCAGTCAGAATATGAAACTGATGATGACTGCCGCTCCTCTTGCCTTTTCCGCAACTCCGCCTCCGACAACACCCGCCGAGTGTAGAAAAATCTATTGCATACGTGTGGTGGTAATTCCCGGTACTCGGACGGCTGCGTCCACACGGCGTCGGCGTCTATGCGCAGCCTGCCGTTGCTAAGAGCCTCATGTAACAAACGCACAAACGGCATCAGCCTTGTCGCCAGCGCAGGCTCCTGCCGCGCGCAGTCCTCCATCTCCTGAATGAGGAGCGCAATGTCCGGCGGGGTCACATCCGAAACGTAGTACGGCATGCTCTTCACATGCAGAGACACACGCAGCGAGGGGTGGTGTTGCAGCACCCACAGGCTGAAGATGATGTCCGCCACACATTCTACCCCAAAATTGTCCATCACAATGTCAATTGTCTGAGGAATCGTCACGGTTTCCTTTAACTCCGTTTGTACAATAAGACATACCAGCCGCGCCAACTTCTCCAACTGATTGCCGACAATGCGATCATCCTGCCCCATCGCCGCCCTTGCCTCTGCCACACGCAAGGCATTCACATCGATCTGTGCTGGCCACTCAGTTCCTTCCATCGCCCCCTCGTCACCCCTCCCAGTTTTGTCTCCAGGCCCCGCTTCGCCCTTGGAATGGCTCTCTCGTAGCTGATCCAGCGTGAACATGGAAAGATCGATGCCATTGCCCCACAGCATCCACCGCAGCAGCACAGGAACAAAGCTGCCATCCGCCTCCCAGGGCACACATGCGAGCATGGGGCATATTTTAAGTTTCAAAAAGTTGTGAAGCACATCACGCTTCTCACGCATAAAAAAATCGCGATAGGGTTGAAAATATCCATGCAGCGGCGCAATACAATCACCAGCGGCGATGTCACGGTAGCTGATTCTGCCTTCCTGTACCACAACACCGTCTGACGCAAACGTAGATCCATCCTTGGCAAGGAAAGATGGGTCAAATGACTGGAACGGTGTGGCGCCCCCTGCCGCCATAACCGCGTGCGTCGCAAGGGGACAGTCATGTGTACCAATGGGACTACATATTGCGTACGGCGTGACGAGATTTGGGACCCATTCGTCTGCTGCAGTCTCCCCGTTCTTGCATCCACCACCCTCCGCGAGCATCATGTACTGTGCAAAGAGGTGATAAAAGTAAATCTCACCCTGCAGCCACGGTATCTGGCCCCATCGAGGGGCAATAACAGCATCATTCACCTCTTGTTGCTGCCGCTGCCGCTGCTCGTTTAACATGTGCACATCCGTGTCAAACTCCGGTAAAAAGGCGTAGCCCTGTAACCAAGGCGGTACAAACTGCTGTCCGGGAAGTGGTGCCACCGCCGCATTATTCCGCGTTGCCTCAACAAGAGCACGAAGCAAGCGCCTTCCCTCCGCTGTGGTGTGCTCCTCGTTTTCCTTCAGCGTCCGCTCAATTATCTCTGGAATGCGCTGCCGCAAAGTCACTGTGCGGAACTCCCGCGGACCCGCGTCACGGAGGCGAACGAGGGTCGGCAGACGTTCGGCAGGACTCATTGTGCGCTTAAAACTCTGCAACAACTCGCTGGCATTCAACCACAAGTCGATCCTGCAGCAACCCCCAACTGCACTCTGCTCGTCCGACAAAAGGCGATGAATCGGAAAGCCACGGCGTGCAAACAAATAATCTCTCGGCCTCAACAGATTGAGCACCGGGCAAAAATCATTTGCGCCATCACCAATAAAAATAACAGTTGGATCAACGAGACGACTGGCGTGCAACAGACGGGCGATGATGCGGCTCTTGCACATGTTGGGGCGCTTACTTAAATTGCAGCAGGGGCAATTATGGCCCGCCGACTCGTACCAACCGATACGACAGCGACGCAACTCTCCGCCGTCAATTACATCGTGAAACGAATTACTGTGAATCTGCGAGATTGCGTGCCGAGCGAAGGGAATATGATGCTCAATGACCTTCTCAATAAACAGCAGGTTGGCATCACTAGCAATGGCAATCTCAACATGCACAGCATTGGCAACCGCCTCAACTGATGCACTCTTCTGCTGCTTCTGCTGAAGAAAAAGAAGGAAACGAAATACATCAGGCATTCCATCGTCCATGATGACACTCTTTTCCACGGCGTCTCCGAGTTGCTCCCTTGAAAAGGGCGCCAAAACTGTATCCACAAGTTTCGTAGATTGAATTGGCTTATCCGCCCCCATCAATGAGCGCTGGAACTCGCCACGACCCAAATACTCCGGCACCACCTCGTCTGTGTTACAATCGACAACCGTGTGGTCCAAGTCAAACACAACAAGAAACGACTGACGTCCACTGCAACCCGCAGAAACGGACATCCTCACAAAACAAAGCCTCGGGATTTCACAACTGAATAAAAAAAAAGAGAAAAAAAAAAAGAGATTTAACGTAAAGTTTAGCAGAAGATTTTTAAAATAATAATAATAATTGGAATGAAACTAATTTTCCCTCTCAAATAAGTGGTGGTTCCCGCGATAGTAAATGCAGGTGCCTTTGAGGCGGCAACTGTCCAAAGAGAACCCAGTGACACGCCCCGTTAAAAAATCAAAAATACGCCGCATGTTTGCTGCAGAGTGGCTGAAGAGCAGTTTGAACTCTCACAGGAGCCAATTTTGACTTTCGTCCAGCCACGCGCCATCCGTCCACAACTTCTCCGCCTGGAAACACTTTGCAGCGCAATTCATTCCCTTGGAATAAATTCTCACTGACCTACTCGTTTACTGTATGCTTGGTTGATTGGTTTATTTGCGGTTGGCGCGACCCTCATTTTCGCCTACGAATAGTGAGGAACTCATTGGCCTTGAAAAAGAAGCAAAAAAATCAAAAAAAAAAGGGAAGGTTAAAAAAAAATGCAAAGCGGCAGAGTCCTCTCAAGCCCCAAAAAATAAAAATAAAAAAATATACAGAAGAGAAAAAAAAATGGCATTATGCCCCTGTGTGTGTGCGCGCACATTTATTCTCGGTAAGGGCAACAAAAATTTTCCGACAGGCATGGAGAGAGAAGGCTTCGGATTGGGGTGAACTTCAGGCCTTGACGCTCCCATTCGTCTCACGCCACAGTTTAGCCCGTATTTGTGACCACGCTGCAGCGAAGCGGTGGCAGTAACAGCGGGCCGCGTGCCAACCGGCATGTGTGACACAAGAAAATGCCCCCAGCGGGTTCTCGCTGCGCAGGACAAATGCATCCCTGGTGAAACTGCTGCAGACATGCGGCGCACTCCAACACCCCATCGACCTCACGCACATTAGGAATGCACGGAACAGTTTCCAGCAGTTCTTTTACTTCCCGGGACATATTTGCGGTTGCATCGGAGTGATGCGTACTCTTTTCCTCCTCCTCTTCCCTTCTAGATTCGTCTCTCAGCAGTCGTAAAAGTGCATCCTCGTTTTTTGGCCCACCAATCAACGCCGCACGGCATGCGGGAAGGGGATATCCTCCTTCAATATCAACCACCAACTCCCGAAGTGTGGTTAAACAGGTGGAATGAGTGCAAAGAGATGCGTGAACGCCCCTTTTAGTGGTGTTTGCAAGGGTTATTCTCGTCGAGGGATGGGACTGAGATGAGGCCTCACGACCCGACTGGTCGCGTACTTTCTGTTCCAGTCGAACTGAAAGGCAGCGCAAGAGTTCATCACAAAAGGAACCGTTCGCTGAGGATGCTGAAAGCCCCACGCTCTTCATCTCTTCCCAGGAACGAATGGGCTGACCGTCATCTCGGTTTTCCGCCTCATGCGTTAATGCAGACAGCCGTAGAATGGGCTTTTCCCGCACGAGAGTATCACAGACGCTACAGCACGGTTCGCCCTGCGAGACCCTCACGACGGTGACGCAGTAGCGGGTCACCTTCAGGTGTGCAGGCGCATCATCCAATTCAGCCCCAACCACATGTAGCCATAGGCCAGCCACCAGCAGACGTCTCCACAGCTGCTGCGATGTGACCATTTGGAGGGGCACCGGCATGAGAGAAGTTGGACGTGCCCGCAGTGGATGCAAAAAATGTCTTGGGGAACGCAGCGATCCGCCAAATCCCACCCTTGCGCCCTGGCTGGCAATTACGTAGGCGGCCCCAAGCTGACTTGCGGGGAGCGAATGATTGTGCGCATCATGAAACATGTCGGCGTTGAATTCCTCCATGGACGCCAAAGAAGAATACAACAAGGGATTTCGTAGGCAACGCTGTAGTCTGTCGAAAAACAAAGCGGAACAAGTTGCCTCAACTCTATCGGCGACTGCATTCAAACTCACGGAGGAAAAAAAACACTGAGGTATTGTTGCGGGAGGAGCGGCTCCGAAGGTCCAAGACGACGAGGACGGCAAAGACAATGCGGGAGGGAATAAGAGGGAATAGTCGCCCATATCGTCCTCCCCCTCCTCTTCGGTGGGCAAGCCAAAACCACCATTGTAATTATTATGACTGCTGTTACTGAGACCATCGCCCTCCGGGATACCACGTTTGCCCTTCCGTGGGCCACACAAAGCCCTCTTCATCCTTTTGGCAGAAGACTCCTCCTTCTTCTCAATCAGTTTCACGCCGCCTAGTTTCTTCTCGTATGCGGCAACAACGGCGTAGAATTTCTTGGATTTCGCTATGTTCAGCTGGAAGTAGTCAAACGCCAACCGACTGGCAAGTTCGGGTTCCAACTTCGCCCCAGGGGTGTTTTCCTCCTCCCGTGGATGCTTCCTTTTCCCGCCATGAGTCAATGATGCACCCATCATAGAAATGCTGCTACTCTTTGCCGGTGGCGATGCGTCTTCTGCGCCCAGTGCAAGCTGAAGGTGAGAGCTGCGGGCAATGAATTGTTCCACCTCCTTCAGGCGCACCGTAACAAGAACAGGAGTCCCAAAGCGTAACTCGGGCGATCGTGGACGCAGCGCACGGCTCCAGGTAGTCAAAACCGCCCAAAGCGATGGCTGGCGGGAGGAAACGGCCGCTAACACGCAGTATGCCGCGTCTTCCGTTTGATCCAACGCAATCTTCTCTTGCTTTGCCCGACAAAGACGATACATCAAAATTGCCCGCTGCCGCAGCTCCTCCGCCACAGCGCTAAGCAGACGCTGCTGTTCTGTCTGCGCCATCCGATTTTCTCCACTGTACAGAAGATGCTGGACGATGGCCGCACATCGCCCTCGCACGACATCATCCTCCATTTATCCACCCTTTGCCCCTCTTCACCTCTTGATGCGGTGTCGCGGATGTGGCTGCCTTAAGATCAAAGACACGTCACAAGAAGAGTAAACAAAAATGACACGTTATGAAACAAAAAAAAAAAAAAACAGGTTGTGACGGTTGCACGGAAGTTGAGAAAGCGGCAGGAGATCCATCGCACTCATATCTATTGGGTTCACCTTTCACTTCGCCCGCCCCTCCCCTCCCTCCCTTTGCCTACCCGTACGGCGTCTAACCGTGCACGCGTCAGAGTGAGCAAGGCGGAGAAAAAGAAGAAAACAGCAGATGGTGGAAAAATCGGGGAAAAAAAAAAAAAGAAAGAAATGGAAAAGCGTAATGATGTAAAAAGCTGTGAAAACCTTCAGTGTGTGCAGTGAAGTGTACACGCACATCCGCCCAACAGTACGACAAAAAAAAAACAATTCAAAAAAAAAAAAGCCCAATGGACATATTCTGAGCAAAGGAGATACCACACCCTCCGCCGTTAATGCGTCATTGGTGGCCTCTTCCTGTTATTCCTCTTGTATCTCTGATGCTGCCACTGTACTGAGGACCAGAGGGATGGAGGATGCAAGCAAACCAAAAGGAAGAAGCCAACACTATGAAATGGGCTGGGGTGGAGAAAAATACAAAGAGACATCAACATCATCACCATCATCATCATCATGAAGGCAGGTCGAAGAAAGATCCCCTTTCTGTTTGCTTGCCGCTCTTCCCAAATATAAAAGGAAGCAAAAAACACAAAATAACACTCGAAACGCAAATAAATGAGGCGCAGAAGACAGTAGAAAACCAATTCTCGTGTTATTCCCTCCTCCTCTTCCTACTTTTATTCTGTTTTTATTATTTGTGTGCGTGTGTGTATTTTTAAGCCGTTTTCCACCCGCATTTCACTCATATCTCTCACTCACTCTATGTGTTTGTCTTTGTTTCCTTTTTTTTTTTTCCAGCTTTTGTCTTCGCTTCTCACGTGTTTACATCCTCTTTGAACTACATTACCAACACATCCACCACAGTCGTGCTCCGGTAGAGAAAAAATACGGACCGTCAATTGCCTTCACATTCTCTGCATATTTTTTTTTCCTTCTGTTTTGTTTTGTTTTTCCTTCGCATGCATGATTTCTTTGTGTTTAATTCTCAGCTTTCGTCGCTTCTTAATTGCTGTTGTCGCTCTTCTTCCTCTACAAGTCTTTGGAAAAGACTTCGTTAATATTCCCCCCTCAGAGCCTTCAATACATGAGTTTGGCGCCTTCACTGGTCGCCTGAGGAGCGGCAGCACCAGCAGCAGCCTGGCTGCTCCCGTCACCCCAAGTGGACGCGTCCCTATTTTTTCCACGATCTGCTGGCGGCGAGGACGCCCCCACGACGGCGGCGGCATTCGGCCCCCTAACGCCCCGACCGAGGGCCTTGCCGCTGGGTGTGCTCCGTGCACTCTTGAGCATCTCCGATTGCTGGAAGTCGTAGCGCAGCTTCTCAAGGACCTCGAGATGGTGGTTCACCCAGCCATCGTTGGCAATACGAGACCGTAAAGCGCGAGGTGTCGTTTTTTCCTCTTGTTCCTGGCGGCAGCGGAAACGAGGTCGCCCGACCTTGCTACTCTGAGGAATGTCGGGCTCTTTCTCGTCCACATGTTCACTGAAGCGAATAAAAAACCGAGGGGATGGCGCGCCGTCATCTGAACTGGGACGGTGCGCCCCATTGAGCAAACGATTATTCGGGGTTCCCGTTTTTGCACTGGCACCGTCACCACGCTGCCGTCTGTTCGGCGTTTCCCGGGAAACTTCCAGTGAATTTGGTTCAGTGCGGCCATTATGCATGTTTACCGCCCGTGTACTGCCATCACGCTGTAATAGCGGGCTGTGTGCACCAAAAACCGGTGCTCTAGGTTCTTTCTTTGCCGGTGTCGGTGATTTTGCCGGTTGCTTTGCAGAAAGGGATTTATCGGGTGACATGGAAAGGTTCATGGCCCCCTCGGGAGGCGCCATGTACAACAAGGGGTTGTAAAATGGCGATTTTTCCTTCGGTGTGGTGCCTAACAAGTGACCGGTCATCGGACTGAGACTCAAAGCCGAATCCGGGCTCATTTTTAATTCCTTCGCAATAATTGAACTAACAGAGTTTTGCAAATGCCTCGGTGTGGCGCCCTGTGTTGTACTATTCGTCGAATGCGGCGTTGACATTTTATTCCAGGCGTTGGTGGTTGTCGGGCTGCCTCGTGACGGCATTGGGGTAGAACTGGACGTCGCTCGCGGGGGCGTTTTGTAGCAAGAAGCAAGAAGCAAGGAGGAGTTTTCTTCTTTCACGCGTCCAAGCGGGGAGATTTCTGGTGACAGCAATATAGATGCCTGCCGTTGCCCCCGCGACGGTGTCATTTTTCGCGATTGCACCTGCGTAGGAGCAGTCGAGAAAGATCCACGTTTAACTGACATTGGTCTTTTAGATGATCTTTCTCTAACAGCAGGAACCTTTTCCCCGCCTGCCGTTGTCGCAGGAGCTGAAGAAACCTCTGTTCGAGGAGTCAAAGCACGGCCAACGGTTCCGGCCAAGATACTCTTCCGTCGACACGCGGAGGACCTTGCGGTTGCAACCGCCGGTATTCGCACCCTCCCTGGCCAAGATGCTACTCACCCTCTTCCAGTTCAAGTGCAACAGAGACGGCGAACTCGGCAACACAACACCACGCCGTGACGATTTCTCCGATGTTACCTGAGAAGTCCACTGCTGCGTCCTCGGACCCGGTGATTGTTTGCCCTTGTCCGCCAAAACCGTCACAGAACGTGACGACAAGGTGGCAGTGGCGCCGGAAGCAGAAGCAGATCCCGCCGCTTCGCTCTTTGAAAAACGCAGAAGACCATACAGGGGCCGTGTTCGATCAGAAGGTGCAGTCTCACTCTTTGCTGTTGTTGCCGGGCATCGAACGGGCTTTGGGCGCGGCTGCTTCGCTCCCGAGGACCAAGTGGACGCCGTCGCTGACAGTGGGGGTGAAGTTGTTCCCGGTATCGCTGGCGACCGAGCACCTGGCACATGCAACAGTGATCGCTTGAGGAGGTCAAGACCATCCTTTTTCGCTGGTAGTTCATCCAGACGTTCGGCTGTCAGTTCGTACAGTACAAGGAAACGTTCCAAATTCTTCTCCCGCTCGCTGAGTAGGCGCTCCCGCTCATTCAATTTTTCCGTGAATGCCTCGTTGTTCATGAGAAGCCGAGATGAAAAGCAACGATCTTTCGATTCTGTGGCTTTTGAGGAGCTGCTGTTCTGAAAAGTGGCGGCTGCAGCGGCGGCCTCAAGCTCTGCGTCACGTTCGTCGACAATGGCACGCAGAAACCAAAGGTGAGTGCGCAGCTGTACGGCCTGCAGCTGCGCAAAACGGTGTGCTGGGGCCTCAGCCGCCAACATCCTGCCACCTGCTTCCTCCATGGTTGCCATACGCTCGGCAACAAAAATAAGCTCGGAGCAGCTGTTCATCCCCTTCGCCCCGCGCCGTCGCTTCATTTCCTCCACAGCCATCAAAATAATGCGGCCAACGGCGGCGGTGTCACGTCGCTGCGCCGCTGCCAATTCAGACGGATCTTTTGACTCCTCTACGAAGAGCGAACGCGGCAGGGTAGCAAACATAAAAAAGGCCTGGTGAGCGGGCGTTGCCTCAGTGATAAGCCAGCGGCGCTGATTTCCCTTCACCCATCCATTGAGACGCTGGCCGATCGAATTGGAGTCCCTTTCCCCCTCCTGCCACATTGTGTCACCGGTGAAGGCATCGTCGTCGTCATTGGGCAGCGCAAAGCAAAGAATGTCGTCTGCGGAAAGTTCACCTCGGTAGTGAAACCCAGACGCATGCAAGACGGCTAGCGCTGAAACCAGCGATCCCAACAGACGCCATAATATATCGTCCCTCCATCGTGAGAACGGGTCCGCTTCATATGCAGTCATTTTTGTAGAAGCGCCTCCACCATCGGTGGTTACTGAACGGGGTAAATTATCATCCATGTACGCCGAAAGCGTGAGCCCAATTTTGCAGCGGTTGTGCACACTTAGTGCGTTGTGGACGGGCGAGACACACCCACAGACACCAGCTATGTTGGCAATGGCAGTGACGCGTTCCATCAAAGTCCTTCGAAGTGCCCCCGGAAAAACGGTTCCGCCACTGCTACTAGTACTACTACCATGACTACCAAGGCGATTATTACCACCACTATCACCACCAATACGCAAGAGACGTTGCATCGGGCACCAGTGGAAAAAACAATATGGCACAGTTCGTGACGATTGCAAAGAGGGTGAACCACCCCGTTTTCCGTCTGCAGCAGTTGCGGCC
Organism: Trypanosoma cruzi; assembly: GCF_000209065.1. NCBI lineage: Eukaryota > Euglenozoa > Kinetoplastea > Trypanosomatida > Trypanosomatidae > Trypanosoma > Trypanosoma cruzi. The sequence goes on from NW_001849554.1 coordinate 232,844, forward strand.
AGGAGCTCTTCGTCACCTGGCAACGATGATGATATGGAGGCCAAAGATGGCAAAGCAAAGGCAGCTGCCAGGAACGCCGTGGGCTCCAGTGGGTAAACTACATGAGAGAGAGAGTCCACATCCGATGCGTGGGAAGCCGTTCCAGTGGGGATACCGCTATCTTTACAACGCGACTTCCTCAAAAGAAGCCAATCCACAGCGTGCTGCAGACGAGAGCACAGGCGACAGTACGATTCGCATTCTGCAAGAAATCTTTCGTGAAAATCGACTGAACCATTGATAGAAACTACACGCATAACACTCAACACCTTCTCATCGCCACCACCTTGAATACAGGACTGGGATGCGTGGATCGATCCGGAAAGTGCACGCATGAACGCCTCATGGGTGTCATGAGAACCGATCTCCCTCGAGCCATGCCGGCGAGCCCGCTCTACGGGTCGGCGTAGAATGGAAGAAGGGACATCCGCCAAAAACGTCGACTCACTTGGAAATGCGTGTAAAATAGAGACCTTGTCCATCGCAAGAAATAAACCACTAAATGAAACAAAAAAAAAAAACGACTTTATTATTATTATTGTTATTGTATATACGGAGATAATATGGTTGCGTAGTACGCGTGCGTGTTTGTTGTTCTTGATTTTTGCCTATTTTGTCTTGTCTTTTTCGACCCACGCAATCGAGTCCCACGACACCTTTTTCTCTATGCCTCGAAGCCTGCTGGCGTCCTCAACTCCGCCTTGCTAAGATGTGTCAGTCCTCCTCCCCACCGCCCCCTTCCCCCTCCCGCTGGTGGTGCTTGCGGCCGTCCTACACACACCCGCACAGGTGCAGGCACAGACACACACACACACACACACTCACAGAGTGCACGGCAGGGAGAAAGAGAAAACAGGAAACGAAAAAAAAAAAAAAAAGGTGGATTCGCCTAAATATAATATCTGAAATAAAATAGAGTAAAGTAAGCCCTAAGAAAAAAACTTCTAACGGTAAATGCGTGTGTATACACCAATCCTCTGCCAAAGGGATAATTGCCCCTCGTCCTTGCCAAACAATACAGCACTCACCGTTTCCTTTTTTGTGTGCGCGCAGCAGCTGCGCAGCAGTTCCAAATAAGACAAATGTTGGGAAAAAAGACAAAAAAAGGGGGAAAAGGGGGTACGATTGGAAGGATCACGCGACATCGCAGAACCCCGCGCCTGCAGCACAAGAGGAAAGCAACAGTAATTTTCAAAGCCTCTCTTGTTGTTGTTGTTGTTGCTTTTTAAAAAACAAATTTCAAAAGACGGTGGAAAAAAAAAAAGGCTCCTTTTATTTGACTTTCCTTTCACCGTCGACCATTTTGGGGGCAAATCAGAGCGTGCGCACAGCAAAGCACAAATACTCTTCCATCCACACAGCTCCATGCTCCTTCAGTAGCCTACAGCAGACCCATCTTGTTGGCTGTCTCGAGGGCGTCGTACGAGGCGGAGAGGCGGATGTACGCCTTCTTAAGGCCGTCCGGTCGGATGAGGGTGTTCACCTTCACGGCCTTCACCTGGTAGAGCTTGCGCATGGCCTTCTTGATCTCCGTCTTGTTGGCGTTCGAGTCCACAATGAAGGTCAGTGTATTGTTCTCCTCAATCTTCTTCATCGCCTTGTCGGTGGTCAGTGGGTAGCGGATCACACGAAACGCATCCCACTTGTTGGAAATCGCACTCATGTTGTTGCTCGGCTTGGGGATCGACGGCCTCCGGTACGTGTGCGGACGACGGAACTGCGGGCGGGTGTACGCCTTGCGCTTCGTGACCTTCACCACCTTCGTCATAGCGGCCGGCGCGCCCTTCTTGGCGGTCTTCTTGACACCCTTTTTGGGGGCCTCCCTGACGGCCTTCTTGGCGACAGCAGCCTTTTGTTGTGCAGCAGCCTTTTTGGGCGCAGCAGCCTTTTGTGGTGCAGCAGCCTTTTTGGGCGCAGCAGCCTTTTGTGGTGCAGCAGCCTTCGAAACGGCGGTTTTGGCAGGCATCGTCGTTGTCTTCGTTTGAAAGAGAAGCCTTTTTTTTATGTATGTGTGTGTGATGTGTACACAATTGCAGAAGCATCATGTATGGGTTGCAAAATAAAGAGGCAAAAAGGGGAGAAATGAAGAAAAAAAGTTCAATCAAACGAGGCCACCCCACACCCAACAGAAACCCATCGCATATTCTCCGCATGTAATCTCCATATATTCCTCTCAAGGCTTTCTTTTCCTTCATTTCTCTCCGGTATTTGTTGTTTGTTTGTTTGTTGTTTTTTTTTGCGGTCTTAAGCAAAACTTCTTTTTGTGTGTCTTGGTTTTCCTGTCGTTTTATCGCGGACCTAACCGTCCTTCTCCTTCCCGGTGATATCATGTCCCTCACCACATTTAACCAATGACAATCCTCACACAGCTCCATGCTCCCTCAGTGGCCTACAGCAGACCCATCTTGATGGATGTTTCTTGCGGCTTATCGCCGTTTTGTGCGTCTCTCACACGTCTCCGCTTAATTTCCCTCTCTCTTGGCTGGTTGGCTCTCCTTGGCTCGTCTGTGTCTGGAGGCGAAGGCCCCCCAGAATGGCAAGAACAACAGCGACAAGAGAAGCCAAGAAGACACGGAAGAGCATGCAGTGCGTTCCACCCATTCGCAGAGACGAGGCGGAGGAGGTGAGGAGAAAATGATCGATGAGTGCCGTTAGCGACAGAAACACACAAAAAAATAAATAAATAAATAACCGTGTGACCGCGCGGGAGATAAAATAAAGGCACCATTCATCGTCACAGTCACACAGGGAAAAAAAGCCCCACCCCAATAGATTACAATAAAACATTTCAGGAAAAGATTAGGGGAATCACGGAGGGAAAATGTTCTGTTGACTCCAATACCACCTTTTGCGTGTTTAAATACGCACAAGGGACCGCATGCATTTGTGAAACACACGTGCGCGACTCCCATGAGAGTCCCACCACCACCACCACCACCACCACCACCACCAGCGTGAGCATTTTGCCCTTATTTTAGTTTAATCGAATAATCCTTTTTCTTTGTTTTGTTTTGTTTTAGGAAAGGGAAGGAGTGAAATAATCCCACTCATCAACGCATACATGAGCAGAAAAGAAAATAAGAATAAATAATGCTTTTTTGTTTTCTATGGGCTTCTATGACGTCGACAAGAATCTGTTGTTTTTTTCTCTCTCTGTTTTTTGTTGTTGTTTTTGTTTTTCTTTTTTTTTTGGGGGGGGGGAGGAGTTATTGGTGTTATCCCAGTAACAAAACAACACAAAAATAAATAAATAAAAGCCAATTGCGAAAGTAAAAAAAAAAAGAGGGGAGAACAACCATCGCCCCTCTACGTTCCATCCCTCCTTCCGTGTTGGAATGCTGCCGCGCGGACCACGCAAAAAAATCGCACGGGCCCCTCTCCATCACTTGGGCGCCATCCCCGTGCATAATTGTGTGAATGTATGTACCCTCCGTATTCCATAGGTCTATGTGACTTTGCTTCTACCCCTTCCCGTCCAAAGCTGCCGATTTCAACCAATCATACGCGTGCCGCCTTTCCTCCTCGGGCATACCAAATGCATCGAATACGGAGCAGGCGATTTTCTCCCATGCCTTTAGGTACGTCCCCTCGTTGAGCACATCTTCCACTGAAACGGATTGGACGCACTCGTGCAGGAGCTCATTATCCTCAACACCCTCACGGACCTTCACGTACACGCCCTCCTTGTAACCCTTCAGCTGACGGATTTGGTTCAGTGTATATTTGGCCACGTAGTAGCCAACGAGGTTAAAGTCCAAGTCCTGCGCCGCCAACAGCAGGCCCTTCGTGATGAGGTCAAAGCGATATATGCTGGCCAACTGGATGATGTTGCGAAATGTCGCCACAGCACTGGCAACTTCTGTAAGCGGAAAAAACATGAGTTCCAACAACTCATCATCACCATCGCCATCGCCACCATTCGTCCTTTGGCCGGAAGCTGCCGTTGACTTTGCGTGTGCAGGTGGACGGCAAAAGAAGCCCATTTCTTTCAGCGACTTCAGGGCGACATCATCCGCCCCTTTTTCGTCCTGCGTGCGCTTCTGTATCTCACCAGAGAGCGAGAAGTGCAGAATGTCGGCAATCTCAATTCTCACGTTGTGCATGTCCGTCTGTGCCTTCACGTTCTTCCACCACTTCCACGGGTAGGAGTCAATCAGCTCGGCGCTTTCCATCGTGATGGCGAGAGCCCAGTCGTCAACGTGGCGGATCTGACGCCAGTCGGGATCCATAAAGATGTTGAGGCCGTCCTGCAAATGGGCGAGGGAGTTCAGGACCCTGGCGGGCACACGGAAGCCACTTTGCACGCGATTCATTTCAAGCACCGTCAAAACACTGAGAAAAAGACACAATGAGACGTGCCGTCAAACAAAAACAACAAAAACACGGAATAAAAGAGAAGAAAAATAAATAATAAAAATTTCAAGCAGCCAGACACCTGCAGAGGATGGTGCCAACAAAAGATGTCGCACGGAGTTGTGCCTCCATAGAAGCCGCGTCACCCGCCACAATTCGACCACAAAAGACAAAAGAAGATAACCCAGCTACCTCATCCATTCACCTCGTTGCATTCTTGCTTCCTCCCTTACCGTCTCACAGCAACGGTGCCAAATAATACACGAGGAGGTCGTGGAAATGCAGCAAAGTCACTCGGGCCCGAATTGACTCCTCAGCCCTGTCTGCAGCCCGCGCTGACAACGTTGACAAACTGGTGCCTGTTGTACGGGTCCCGGTGCTGCTGCTCGCAACAGAGTCATCATCATCATACTCATCATCGTCGTCACCATCATCTTCTTCCTCACTCCTGTCTAGCTCCGCCCTCCGAGCAAATTCGGCCAGATCGACAGAGGCGAGAACCCTCTCCACACGGACCCTCGTGACCTCCGAGGTGATCGCTGGCAGCGCCCTCGGCTCCTGAAGAGCATCAAAGAAGGAGCCGATCACGTCCAGCAGGAGCATGCTGGGACCAGTGTTATCGCTACTCGTGTTGCCGTCCTTCAGCGATGACGTACCCGCGGGATTTTTTTTCGGTAGAGAGGTTGAATTCCCTTCCATTGCACCTTGTTCCTGTCTATGGTCACCACTTCTGACGTTGTTTCTTTGGCTCCTCCACGTGCCCATTTCCCGCGAGACAGGCGGTGCCTGCGTTGAGGACACAACAGTCGATGAAAACGTCAACCCCTCCACGTCAAACACGTGCCTTTGCGGCGGATGCGGATGCTCCTTCTGATACCCCTTTGCCCTCGTCGTACATGTCAGCCACTGCAGAATCACCAGGGCTGGCGCACCGTCGATGGTGCCATTCATGTTTGTCATCGCTGGTCGTCCTTGTGGTGTTGACTTCGACCCGCCAACAAAAAGCGGTGTCCACAACCGGACGAATAGGGCGAAGAAGAAGAGCTGTTGCCTCAAGATGCTCTCCGACTGACGCCACCTCTCCGGGAGGAGACCGTAAACCGCACTCCATGTCTCCATGCGGCACAACACGTCGCGCAGCAAGCGAAAAACAATGAATTGCAAGAGTGCCAGGCCACTCACGTAATTCCCACCACCTGCGGCCAATGCCCCAAGCACCGATTCCTCCTGCGGTGACACGCAACCCCGCAGCGGGTACCGCGAGGCCCCTGTGGCCCCAGGCCTGGTGGACCTCGCCGCAGTGTCACCGTGTTGCGCACCCCGCTGTTCATTCACAACGTGACTTGGAAGAACGAAGTGCTCCTGGAAGAACGCAAGCGTATTCAGCGAAATCTGGACACACCAGTGGAAAAGAAACAGTTCGTCGCTGTGGTCAAAGCCACCGCCCATAGGAAAATGCGGGTAGTTGCCAAGCGCGTGACGCAGACCACAAAGAAGGGGCACCAATGGTGATGATGAGGGCTGGAGTGGAGCGCTCGACCACGTTGCCTCGACTTCGTCGCCGGTGTGTGAAGAGAATCGGCCTCGCACGAGTTCCATAAGAAATGGCGTCAGTTTTGACTCATCCACAGCTGCCGCCTGAAGGAGCTGAGCCGCAGCCTCATGTGAACCATTTCCGCCCCCCACGTAACTTGCGGCAGCAGCAGCTACAGTCGAGGTTTCGCGGCCATTCGTCACCTCCACGGCAGTGGCATCGTACCCGGAAGAAAGCAGCAGGGCGTCATCACCAACAAGGAGTTCCTGTGCGGTGTTTATATTGTGCGCCAGACTCAGTATGGCAGCCATCCACCCCTGCACAACACATGGCAGCACCCGACGCAGCTCCTCCATGTACTGTGAGCAAAATACCAGTTCTGCATCACACAGCATGTACGACAGTGCCCCACCGCGAGAGAGAAAAGCCACCCAGACAGACGCACTCAACACATCTGCGAGGAGCAGCTGCATGGCGCCAATCAACCACCTCGTGGTGGAATACGACGAAAATGCCGTGGTGGATTCTCCCGCAGCGCAAAACAGCTGACGGTGCATCTTTAAAAACTCCGCAGACTTCAGAAATGTCACCAACGCCTGTCTCTGTCGCAGTGTTGTGCGTAGAAACGAAAGAAACAAACGCTGCATCGTGATGTCAAGCGACTCTATCACGAGAGCATTGGAAAGAAGAAACGACACGCATTCCAATTGATTTCCCCGAAATTCCCCATTCGGTTCTTGTGTTGACTGCTGCCCCATTTGCTCCAAAGGCAACGAATCTTGACCGGTCATTGCAGCCACAAACCGAATCAGAGACAAAAGAAAAAGTCCATGTGAGCGCGTGCAGCCGTTGGCGTAACGCAGGAAAGTGTACTTCTCCGGCGATAGAGGCTGCCTCAGCGGCTGCGAAGCCTCTATCCCACTGCCCTTCGTCGTGAAGAGACTTGATGAAGCTGGCACAAGAAGGAGTTCCAGCAACAATGCGTATGAAATACGGGGAAAATGCTTCAGACGCTGATACAACTCACGGCACCCACAATTATTTCGTCGTGCAACCTCCTCGCACATTTTAGGGTTATACGCGGCCTCATTTGTTTTGTACATCAGCCGTGCGTCCCGGATGAGGTGCTCCACCATGGCCCTGCCCGTACTTTCAAGACGACTGCCTGTACAGACGCTAAAGTCAGCCTGCAGGTAGACGAGGCTTGGGGTCAACAGGCGCAGCAGGTGTGTGTCGCACCCGGCGTATCCCGAGTCATCCATACGCCGTAATGTACGAATCGCGTCAGCTGCCATCACCACCGCGCGGCGAAACCGCGATGGGTCACCACCCTCCGCGCCAATACCGTAACTCAGTGCCCTTGCTCCCAGCAAGTCCCGTGCAAGCTTGTCCACGCGTTCTCTAACCCAAAGCACAGCAGCAGAGTTCGGTGGCATTATAAACATGCCGGGTTGGGCCCGTACATGGGCCTTATTACCAATCCCACCTTCATCGCCGTCAAACTTGTATCCAGTACTTCTGCTACCCTTGTTGTTGTTGTTAGTAGAAGTAATCGTCGTGGTGGCGCCGTGTGAGACCTTATCCCCCTTCTTCCCACTCCCCTCGTCCTTTTCAAGACTATAATCAGAATTCTTTCCCTCGGCCTTGAGGCCAACAGCGTTCCACAAATTTTGCTGTCGTAGCAACACCTCTTGCACTGCCCCAACGAGAAAGTCACTGGCAATCAACGCACCGTACAGCGGGTCCATGCGAAGTTGCATCTTATCCATCTCAGCATCCACCCACGCGGCGTGAAGCTGGAAAAACAGTCTTGTCCCCTTGTGCACTCTGCCAAGACGCAGAAGCAACTGAATCAGAGGAATATGTAAACTCTCACTGTACATGAGAGGCATCGGCACACGGAGCAAGTGTGTTCGTATGGCAGTCACGAGCATATCCTCTAACCTTAAAATAAGTGGTAGACATCCCTTTGCAACAGCCGTTTCCTCCACACCACGCAACAACTCCGCCGCCTCAAGATACTGCCGCCCTGCCAAGAGTTGAATTACCTCATCCTTCAGCACATCCGCAAAGAGTGCGATGTCCTGTGAACTCGGCATCCCGAGATTTCGATCCAAATCCAACCGCACGTGAGAATGACGCTTCATCGAGGCAGACGTGCCACCGGCCGCCAGTGTCGCGTCACGCCAGAGCCGCACCGACGGCGTATTGAGCGACCGTGTTGTAGCCACCAGATGAGCGCCGCCAGTATAAATGCCAGCATCGCTATTACTGCTCCTGTTCCCGTCGTGGTGGCGGACAACATCAGCGTCACTGCTGTCAGCACTTGCGTGGGTGGCAAATGTCTTGTGGGAAGCATTGCCCCCCCATGTAAGCCGCAAAGAAATGAGACTCGGTCTCGCCCGCGCCTTCACATTATTCCTGTTATTGTTATTTCTTCCACCAAAAATAACGGGGCCGGTGTCACTGTTGTTGACACCACCGCCACCGCCAAAAAGAAGTGACACACCAAACACCTCCGAGACGGCACGGCTGTCCTCCTCAGCAGCCCCAGCGGCGTACGTACTGAATTTACTAATAGCAGATATAGCGGCCTTCGTTCCTTGCACGCGGCCCTTTAAACTCTCCATTAAATTACTCGCGCGATTCACATCACGGAAGAGCTGCAAAAAATCCGTGGTGTGTGCAAAGACGGCGGCATGTAGGCGCCTTGTGGCAATGTTGTGATCCTCGGAAAGCTCTTGGTCCAGTCTGAGAAAGCTGGACTTCGTCTCCGCAATGAGCTCCGCAAGGACTTCATCCTTGACAAACCGCACACCGCCGGAAATGTCGGCGTAGCGCGACTTGATCCAGCCCTCACGCTCGCCAACACGCACCTCTGCCTTTCGGCGCTCCTCTGAGCGGTGCCGCATACGCGCCATGAGTTGTGCCGCATCCGCAGCAAGCACACCCCCAGCACCGCCACGTTTACTTCTACCAGCATAACCGTCATTGCCGTTCTGGTCGTCTTCCCTCGCATCATTTTGGCGACGACGGATGCGAGCAGCGCGCACCTCAGGATTGCGCGATCGCATCTACACCTCCAGCGCCTGCGGCTGCTACTCTCCCCTGCTCCCCACGGATATAACCGATAGAAGGCAGAAGTAGAGATGTATATATGCGTAGATGTAAGTAAAGGAATTGTAGTCCCCACCGCACACACACACAAAGAAAGAAAGGATATCAAGCCTTCCCTTCCCCGTGTATAATAAATGTGTAATTATGGATGTATGAATCCAATGGACCCTCTTTTTGTACCTATTTCTTCCACTAGTAAAGAAAATAAACACAACGGAGGTGCAGTTACACAGAGAAGCCAGAAATATATATACACACACAGGTATATACAATGCATGAGTAGAGCACGTCCTTCTTATTCTCGTTGGAGAAAAAAGGGGTTTATCAAAAAGAAGAAAGTATGGAGATGAGGGCACAAAACTGACGTAGAAATGATTTAAAAGCAAAAGAAAAAAAAAAGCAAACAAACCAAACAATCAAAAAAAAGCAACAAATCAAATCCACCCACCGCCACACTTTTTTGATTCTTTTTTTTTTCTGGCGTGTTTGTGTCTGTTGCTTCCTCCAACTGGTTTAGTTTTGTGTGTGCAGCTGCTCATTGCGGCTTCTCCATCCATCCTCCCCTCCTTTTGGTGGGAGTAGCATGCATTTAAAATGGCCACCAGATCAGTATTAGTCTCCGTGCTGATGGTTTTAAGAGCATCTATCACAAAGAAAAATTCTCAGAACTACTCTGCTTCTACATCATCCATGCCTTCTTTCTCGTTGTTGTCGCTTTCAGTGCTACTGCTGCTGCTGCTGCTGCTGCTGCTGCTGTTTGAGTCGGTGGAAGGATCCTCGTAGCGCTCCGGGTGCTCTTCCACTTCGTCGCTGCGGAAGCAAATCAGGCAGTGCAAGTTGCCCCCTCCCGTCTTTTTCTTTCTCCCTGTGCCCGCCCCGGCCGTTGTTGTCGTTTCGCTGCCGCTCGCAACAGGGGCAATTTTCGCTTCAAAAAGAGATGTTGGTGGTGGAGGCAAAGCGCTGACGGGTGTCTCGCTCTCCCGCTGACCCTGCTGCCGCTGCTGCTCCGCCGCCGTTGCCGCTGCCGCATCGTCATCGCCCTTCGCATCATTATTCTTCTTCTTCGGCACGCGTGTCTGTATTCCCATTTCTGGCCGGCGTATGTTGTAAAACTGTGGGGAGCGGCACATGAGGTCCTTCACAATTTCGCTCCACTTTCTCGCGTACATTGCCTCGTGCCGACCACGACTCACCTCACCTATAAAGATAGTCGTCTCCGTATTCAACTCCGGCACCTGCGGGGCGTAAAAATCCGTTTGCGCCAGTGGAATCTCCTGATATCCAACGGGCACCATGTAGTGGTTGTGGCAATGGTACACCACCGCAGCGTGGGGGTCACGCAAAACGCGTTTTAGCTCCCGTAGGGCCTCCTCCGCTGTACAGCTTGTACGACCCTTTCCCTGAGGCTTGTACAACATGTACGCCCGTCCCTTAACGCCAAAGTGGCGGTTGATGGCATGAAACCACCGAAAGAGGGTCCCATTGCCTGTGAAAGGGCCCCACGAAATCTCATCAAACGGCGGCGCAAAGCCAAGAATGGTCATGATTTCCTCCTGCGCCACAGGCGCACGAGAGACGCCCACATCAGCCTCGCCCAGACGTGTGTAGAGATAGTTCCATATAGACGCCAGCGAGGACACACCGCAGCTCTTTGGATATTGTTTTGTCACACTGAGTAGGCGTGGGAGACGCAGACAAAGTCGTTCTTCCAAGTCCTCACGTGTGGTGGTGAGGTTTTGGGGCACCAGATCACTAAGGTCTGCCATACCATCAACGGCTACAATCCGCATGTGTCGGTTATCTTCGCTGTCCGCTGCCTGTCCGACTCGCATCATTTCTCCCTCACCTTTCTTCTTCGCCCCTGATGAGGGCCGCTGCAGCTGCTGCATTTGCTGCCGTATGCGACTGGAGATGAGAGCATCACGCTCCTTCCTTGTGATCCTTCGCCGCACCCTTGGCAATGAGAAGTCTATGGCCCAGGCCTCACCACCACGCGGTGCAATTATTTCGGCCTTGTCCACATTGGACGGCAATGTCGACTCTGAGGGTGTCTCCATCACACAAACAAACAATCTCACACTCACCTCTCAGAGAACCCCCCGCGAATTCGTTTTTATTGGCAGCTCCACCGACACGATAGTGCAGTGGCGGGACGAATAACACACACACACTGGCCGTGTGTGAATCAACGCAATATGGACGGCGGGATGAATAAATCGCACAACCAGAAAGAGGGAGGGCACTACAAATGTTCACTTGACACATCCACCCACAGATAGAGCCGAAAAAAGGGTAGGTTGCAGAAGCCACCATCACACAACAGAAGGCAATGGCAGTGAGAGAAAAAAAAAAGAAGAAAACGCCATAAAGAAGGCAGTCACGTGAACACATGAAGAAAAGCAGAAAGAAAGAGAGAGTATGTGTGTATGTGTATGTGTGAGAATCCAAGGAAGACCCCTTCGCCGCCCCCCTTCTCTCAAGGGCACAAAAGGGGGTTAGGGTTAGGGTGGAGTTAAGGTGTTAAGTAGCCGTGTGAATACCTGCGAAGAGGGAGCCGAGCCAAAAAAAAAAAAGAAATTCAAAGAGGGTCATACACAAGTGGCAATAGGGAAAAAAAGAGAGGAGAAATAAACAAATAAATGGCCTCTCCAAAAGAAGAAAAAAAAATGGAAATGACAGCGCGGAGAAATGTTCCTCATGGTTGATGGTAGTTTTTTCCTTGTAGCTGGCGATGACTTTGTTCAATTGTACGCATCATGTGCAAAACAGGAGTGCATACACACACACACACACACCACACAAACGCATACTTCACTGTTGCTCCTTTTTCTTTTGTGTGTGTCTGTGTGTATGCCTGTTCCTCCTCTTCACCGCTGGCATGCATGGATGCCTGGCTGCGGGTGTCAAGTGTACTTACTCACCGGCACAGCCATGACCTCTACCACTGCGAATAAATTATTACACACATGCACACACACGGAAACGTACAATCCCCCTCTTCCTTCACCTCGCCTCGTCAGCTCCCACTCCTCCTTGTTCTCGCCCCTTTGCTTTGTTTGTTTGCTTTTTGTTGTTGCTTTGCTTTCGATTTAATTTTGTTTCTTGTGTTGAGGAGGACTCTCCATCACACACTCCTTTGTTTTCATCTCCTCCCACTCCTTCTGTGGGCACCGCATGGAGATAGACAAAAACACACATAAACACGTGTCCTCTACTCCTCGTATTTCCACTTCTTTCCCTTCTGCCGCTCTTACCCGTTCAAAATGTCACAACTGGCCTTCATTCCATGCGACTCATGACGTCTCCTCTGTAGGCCCGTTCGTTTGCCCCTTCTTTCCATACTTCTCGCATGTCTTTACAATGGGCATTTGGTGGCCTTTGCAGACAACGGTCGTCCCTGCTCCAATTCTTGCATCAACTGCTCATACTCCTCTGCGCTCATCGTTGCACGCCAGTATGCCTTGTGAATGGCCTGCCGGAAGAGGGCGTACTTGTAATCACACCAATACAACGTCCGTAGCTTCCATACATCGGGTGTCCAGATGACAACAATGCCCGCCACACAGACGCAAGGAACCCACCAGCGTTGAATGAGCGGCACCCACCCGGGATGGCGCTGCTTGAAGAGCCAACTGTTCATCCTTTGCTGCGGGGGCCTTTTATTCCCACCCGCCACCTCCGCCGATGTACGCTCCACACGGTACTGTCCCCTCATGTTGCTAGCCGCAGCTGTGGCTGTGGCAGTATTGACATTTTCGTTGCCGCGACTTTCTAGTGGCGGAGTCCCTCCTAAAACATCAGCGCTGGTCTCAGTTGCCCACCGCTTTCCAAAAAAGGGTATTTTCGCCCAAAGACTCCGCGCGTATGTCTCCATGGCCCGTGCGTTGGCCATGTCATACGCCATGATCTCCTCCTGTATTTCCCCCACAAATGCCTCCGCTGCCTGTAGGGAAGCCGCATCTGCGCTCCCCGGCGCAGGGCCCTCCTTGGGAAGGCCCAGAATGAAGTTACGCGTGGCTTCATTTGCCGTCGACTCCACCCCTGTGCGTGCGGTGGAGTGGCCGCCGCCGCCGTCGTGACTGACGTTCGTCATCCCCCCACCCGCGACGCAGATGTCGTCAGCGTGAATAACTGCAAGCGAGAAAATTAAAGAAAAAAATAAATAAAAGAAACAAAAACGGCGCAAAGCCGGCCAGAAAATTCCGTGAACAGCGCACAAGAAGCAACAAACATGGGATTAGGGGACAGCACGCAGATAACACAGGGCGCGGAGCGTAAAAATGGTCGCCGGAAAAGGTTGAAGAGAGCGACGTGCCCACAAAACAGCAAGAGAAAAAACAAAAACAAAAAAAATGCAAAATCCTTTTGTATAGAATCCATTAATAGAAAAAAGACTCGTCATTGTATAAAAAACAAACAAGAACACACACACACAATGTAATCACACCTCGAAGGAGAAAAACACAGACAAAAAAAGTAATTGCAGCCAATGGCACCTCCTTCCGTCCTTTACTTTTCGATGTGCCCATGCAGAGCGCATCCAACGGTGAGGGCATTGTCACACGGAGTCAAAAATCTTCAACATGCCCGGTGGTTTGTCCCTTCACCATAATGACACAGCCGTTTCTCTCCTCCCCTCTCTCTCTCTTTCTCTCTCCACCGCATCCCATTTTTATGCATACTTCTCAACCGTGAAATGGGAGCCACAGTCACATTATCGCACGCGCCGTCACAAACCAAACGCAGATGGAGAAAAGTAAACAAAAGCAAAATACAAACGCACACAAATAAATAACAATAGTAAAAAAATATACAAAATAAAAGCACCGAGCCAGTGGCATTCCCGGCGGAATGGTTGTATTTATCAGACAAATATGGTGATATTACTATGGTGTATTTGTTTTAAATTCGGATTGCGGTGGTATAGCACCGACATGTCGAGTCCTCGTTGTCGCAGTGGCGTGTCGATAAGAAACAGCTCCTTCAGCTGCGGAAATCCGCATAACAGTCGTATGTTCTCCACATGAGGACACGACTGAAGCCATAGCTTCTCAAGAGCGACACATCCAGTAGGCATGCACCGCACGCCGGTCATCTTGTCGCCAGCAACGCCTCCCTCCTCTTCCCACTCCCGCCCCCCCATGCAGCGCGCTGGGAGGTTACCGCTTGGAGACAACTTTGCCAGTCCACTACCTGTCACGCCTGTCGCACTTAAATCCAACTCCTTCAGCTGCGACAGCCAACGCAAGACGGCAACGTCGGTAAAATTCTTGCAATGTGCGAGCCGAAGACGTTCTAGACCCGGACAATACTGAAGCGCTCGCAGACCCTCGTCTGTCACACCCGTGCCGCTAAGTGTGAGCTCTCGCAGTCGGTGTCGGCTCACCACTGCTGCCACTGCCGTTGATTTTATGACGCCGTCGTTTGTCGTCATCGTCTCGATGGGAGAAGGGCCGTCATCCGGATTCTTCTCTTTTCCAGCGATTATATCACCGACTGTATCATGTGGTTCAACGTCGCGGGGAACAATCGCGCACACACCGGTTCCAGAGGATGGTTGAAGGATGAGGAAGTCCAGGTGCGTGATGTTCTTGCACCCGCGAAGAGACAATGTTTCCAGGACCGGGCACATCCTCAGGAACGAAAGGGCATCTGACGTCACCTTGGTGGTGCTGAGGTCAAGCCGCTTGAGTCTCGGCAAAAACAATGCAGCATTCCACTGCTGCAGTGAGTGCACAAGAACAGAGTGCATAATGAGTGTCATGAGCTGCGGGCATTGTGCAAGGCCGACAGATCCCTCCTCATCAACGGTTGTGTGGTGCAGGTCCAGCAGCATGAGGTGCTCCAGTCCGCCAAGGAAGTTCACATCGTTTACGGCGTGGCACGATTGCAGCCGCAGCTTCCGCAAAGAACGCGCCCCAAAAAGTGCCGCAATGCCTTCATTTGTGACGGGGCAATCCGACAGGTCCACCTCCTCGAGCTGCTGCAAAGCCCCCAGGAAGTTGGCATCCGTCAGCCGATAGCACTGCCGCATGCGCATGACACGCAGTGCCTGACACTGGGAAAGTGACACCACACCTCTGTTTGTGACACGCGTGCGCCCCACATCCACCTCCCGCAACCGTGTGAGATTGCAAAGCACATTAACATCAGAGACTGCACCACAGCCCTCCAACGAAATCCATTCCAGCGCAGCAAAGTCTTTGAGAGGCACAAGACCCTCATCAGTCACGGAAGTCTCAGTGAGATTAAGCTCGCGCAGACTATCGCAGAGTGCGCCAACGAGGCACATTAGGCTGGTAATACGACCACACCACTGCAGATCGAGCTTCGCAAGCTCTGGACAGAAACGCAGCGCCGTCAGACTATCGTCTGTGACGCTGCTGTAGCCCAAATCCAGTACCCGTAGTTGGTTGAGGGCCCTAAGCCACTGGAGACTTTCAATTTTCCGGCACCCTTCGAGAGACAGGCGTGATAATTTATTTAACTTCGAGACGTCACGATACATGCCCTCTTCTGTCACCTGAGTGTATGAAAGATCCAAATCACGAAGCGCGCAAAGCGATCGGTGCCGCAGGAACCGCGTGCAGGACACCGAGGAACTCATGCAGAGCGAAAGTCTTTCAACATGGCGGCATTTTTGGGGAAGCAGACCTAATTTTTCGCTCGTCAAGTGCGTGTTGCGTAGCACCAGTGCCCTCACATCTGTGCAGTGTGGCAAAAACGGTGTGACGTCGGAGACTTGCTGGCCATGCAGAAAAAGCTCGCGTAGCAAAATCCTACGTGTCGGACTCTGTAGCTGCGCCGTCAGCAACCTCACCTCATCCGCGTCAAAACTGTGCAGGCTCATTGACACTGGAAGCGGAGAACGCCGCACCCACCAAAGGGCGTACTGCAACGCCTCGGAGGTGGATGTTTCTGTTGGCGCTGCTGCTGCCGCAGTTATCTTATCCGAAGCGCGTGTAGTTGTCCGCTCCATGGCCGCAACGCTTGCCGCCGCTCCTTCTTCTTGTGCTGCTGCTGCTGCCGGTGGTCGTGGCCGCAGCGCAGCTGCTCCTCCGCACGCCGCTCGAGAGGGGGATGTTTTGTGTGATGTCAAGAACTGAAGAAGCTCCTGCGGCGGTGAAAAATAGGCGCTCATGTCTGAAACCAAATTTTCCCCGACAATGCTACCTCCACTATCACTGATAGAGGTTCTGCGAGTGTGACTGCCTTTCGTTTGGGCGTTGGTTTCACTGCATGACGACTGCCCGGAATCCTTAGCAGCAGCTGGGCCCGGTCGTCGCTCAAAACGGAGATTGCCCGGCAGCACGTAGCCCTTCTCCCGCACCTCCAGGGCTAGTCTGGCATATGGACTGCAGGCGACAAGTGCCAGCGGCGCGTCTGGCGTCAAGTATGCCGCAATGGAACGTAAAGCCGCAAAGGATACACCTGCTGAAAATGGTAAAGAGGGTTCTGTTGTGGTTGGATCCATCGCCCTTAACGGCCGATGCCGAGGCTGTCGTTCCTCTTCTCGTCCGGCATGGGAATCTCCCAAGAAACAGCGAGTCACCGCTTGTGGTGGCGCTGGAAAGCTCATCCGCGCCTGCTGCATTTCACTCCCGTCACTCCTGTGGCTTCGCGAAAAGAGTGCTGTGGGGGCTATCTGCGGGCGCATTTCTTTTCGGGCAATACCACTTTGTTTCCCCCTCCCTCCTCTTCACTTCTCGTTTACTTCCACTTTCTCTCCCGGACTAATTTGTTTTGTTATTTTTGTTCCTGTTCCTTCCGCCTTTCTTATTCCCTTGTATTTGATTGAAAAACCGGTGGAGTGCGGCGTGTGGCACTGCCCCACCCCAACGCACAGCAAAAACGAGCAGAAAATAAGAAAAAGTAAAAGCAAAAAAAAAAAAAAACGTTGTGCCCACAGTAAAGGAAGAGCCGCTCGTATCCGTAATTTCCACTCACACCCTCTCCTACAGACAACTGTATGTATGTATGTATGTGTGTCGCGTATTATCAGCCAATTCGGTGGATTTCAACTACTCGATCACCGGCCAGCAGGGTGGCGAGAATGATGGCAGAAGCCGCACTCACATTCAGCGACACCTCCTGTGGCCGCAACAAGACAACATCGTCTTCCAACACCACCCCGTTCTTCCCCTTGGCACAATTCCCCTTCGTTGCTGTTGTGTCTGCATGATGTAGCCACCGCCGCTCGTACTGCTGCATCCAAGGAGAAGGAATATGCACGGCGTGTGAACACAGGCGCACTACCTCTGGTGGCAAACCCCTATCCTCATTGCCCAGCAATAGGAGCCGACGTCGCATCGGCTCTCCTCCTTTTTCTGTTTCTCCTTTTGCTTGGCGTCCGCTCCGCATGATTGCGTCCATTGGCATTGTGATGGCCGCATACATCTCAAGACTGCATGGGTCTCCTCGAGCCCTGTGTTGGGCAATGGTGTTCTCCAGAAAAGTTGTGGTGGGCACCACGCTACGGTACACAGCCATGTGTTCCATAACCCCGGCGCTCGCCCGCGCCATTGCCGCGGTGCACCCAGCGCTGTCACAACTCAACACAACACACCGCACGCCCAAAAAGAACGCCGACCGCATGATGGCACCGACATTGCCCGGGTCGATAACGTGATCGAGGAAAAGCACGTTGTCGCCACCGCCACCACCCGAATGCCCAGACCGCCCCTTGTTATCGTGACCATTATTCCCGTGAGCAGAAGCATTGCGACCGCCACTCGGCCACGGACACGCCGCAACATCCCACGGCGTGTAGCCTGCCACCTCGAGTACAACGTTCTGATTACGCCGCTCCCCGCACAGCCGCACCAACTCACGCCGCTCCACCGCCTTTATATCGAGACGCATGGCCCGCGCAAGACGCACGATGCGCTGAATTTTTGGATACTGGTGTGGCACCCAAACGTCACCATGAGAATCCCCTTCTTTCCCCTCCTTCCTCTCACCATCCTCCTCCTCATGACTATGGGACGTGTCATATGCTTTTGCGTCACCCAAGGCAAGGCGGAAGTCCCGCACGAACAGGCAATGCAGCTTCTGCCGGTGCGGGTGTCGACACCCAACTGCATTGTAAAAGGCCCGGAGAGCGTTGAGTACACTATGCGTCCCGCAGAGACGATCCATGTGTGGAGGCGGTGGCTCCGGGATAGCACTCCATCGGTGCCCTATCGATTTGTTCACGGCATACAATTGACGGCTCCCACGCTGCATGTACAACCTCTCCCCTCACTCCTCTCTCTCCCTCTCCGAACGTGAAACGAGAGAAAAGGAATATGCAACACAATAAACAACGCTGCGCTAGTGCACACAAATGTGTGCATATGGAGGAAAAAAAGGGACGTGAAACTCGCTAACAAGAGAGTGAAACAGAATCACATGCGCATAAACATTATTTATATATGTATATAACTCACCCCGTCCCTCTATTCTTCAGTAACCCATTCATTTGTTTGTATCGTCCCCATCTTCGTCTAATTTTGTAGACACTTACCAAACATGTCTTTCCTTTCTCTCTCTCCCTCCCTCCACACACACACACACACACACGCAGAGAACCCTCTCTTCCCTCCACTCTCGCATCCAGGCGACTTTTTCTTCTGGTTGCCGCATTTTGTAGGGGGGGGGGGGGGGGGGCTCCACACCATAAAACCTCTTCTGGCACACAGGCAGAAAGACTATACATGCATATGGACAAAATAAAACAATAAAGAGAAAGGTATTTATATACGTATGCGTGTTTTATTTAAAAAAAAAATACAATGTATTCAAGGTATACGAAGCGTACGTAAGGCAGTTACTTCGCCACCTTCGGCATCAGCGTCACGTAGTTTTGCAAAATGCTGCGCCAGCTCTTCTTGTACCGTCGCAAAATTTTCATGGCAAAGCGAGATGACATGTATGCCAACTGTCCTCTCTCCTTCACGCCGTAATTCAGCAGCAGTGCGTGGTAGTCAAGTTCCTCCATGACTTGTAGTCGCCGCTCGCGAAGGAACTGCTGCACATCGTCGCCCCCCGCCACTGTGCGTGCAAGGCCAAAGCAGTCGGTGAACCCCTGTGCATCCCCCACGTCAATTGCGTCAAATGCAGAGCCATGCGCGGCGTGTGCAATCTTTATGACGCGGCCGCCACCCTCTGACCAGTGTGGCATGAGAAAAAGCGGGGTACGGTACACCAATACACTACTCTTCGTAAAAT
This sequence comes from Trypanosoma cruzi, assembly GCF_000209065.1. Taxonomy (NCBI): domain Eukaryota; phylum Euglenozoa; class Kinetoplastea; order Trypanosomatida; family Trypanosomatidae; genus Trypanosoma; species Trypanosoma cruzi. The sequence continues at coordinate 252,096 of NW_001849554.1, forward strand.
GCTGCTGCATGTGCGTCATCATGGGTCGGAACATTGTGTGGGGAATATACCCAGGCACCCCGGAGGTCCAGTGCATGACGACATCATCCCAGAACTGCTTCGTGCTGGTGCTCTTCAGTCGTGGGTCTGTTGTGCCGTCCGGGATGGTGATGGTGACGTTGTAAAACAACTTCGTCGCCATCATCGTAGGTCGCACTGTCATTTTGGCATCGCGCGGGGTGAGCAGCTCAACGATTTCCTGCGACCCCGGCGTGAAGCGCTTTTCAAACCTCCCCAGCTCCGGCAGCGGAGGTACACACAACTCCATCCACCGCACCGCCTTCGCAAGGCTCTCCCTGAATTTCTCCGCATTTTCCGCCCGCTGCTGCAACTCCTCATTCGTGAACGTGAGCTCCGGCACAAGCTCTTGGCTGCGGCTCGTGCAGATGACGCCAAGGTAATCCTGCTGCATGCCGCTTGCAAACCGCACGCGTACGCCGCCATTCTCAAGCGGTTCAAGGCCGCCCTTGTCAATGTGCGGCTTTGGCAACACGTGGCAGCTGTGAGAACCGACCTCGCACAAAGACAGCAGCGCCCGCTCCAACTTGAGTCGATCGCAGCAGAAAAACGTCGGGCTCTCACCCTTCTCGCGAAATTCATTCAAATCCACGTCGCACATGTCATTCCCAACGTGGTCAAATGTCAAGATACGACCAACTACGCTCCCGCTTGGAACAGAGACGTTCAGCACGTCGCCCATAACCTGCGTGACAGAAGGGGTGAGCACAATGGTGCCGCGGTCCATGTCGTTGTTGCTCAAGTGGTGGGCAAGGTCGCAGTCCAAGCCGTGGACGCGCAGACAAAGTGCCATGAACGGCGCCATCATGCCGTCACCAACGACAAGATATTTCCCCTGCGACGACAAATCACTGCTCGGGCGAATGTGCGCCGCAAGATCCCTACGAAGAGAACCAAACGCCGTCACACCTTGCTGCTGCTGCGCACGCAAGGAAGACGAAGAAGAAGCCGTGTTATTAAAGGAAGAGCTAGAAGACGGTAAACGGCCTTTGCTGCCGGCAGCGAGCGCGCGACTACCAAAAAGAGCAAGCCGACGGCTCGGTGATGACAATGACACCTCCGTTTTGGTTGTCGTTGCCGGTTCCGTGGGGAAGGAGGAGGAGGAGGAGGAGGATGCTGAAGGAGGAGGTGTTGGTGAGGAACTCGACGGAGGTGCAGGCACCACTCCCCCATTGTCATTGGTCTTTGTATTACTGCGGCGGCGGCTACTCTCGGCATTTTTAGAGCCATCGCCAGGCGTCGCGCCCATTTCTCTCCTTTACCCCCTATCCGCCTATCCTCCCCGTGTGAATGCGCCCTTTTTCTTTTCTTCTTCTGTTTAATTTGTTCTTCCTTCGCTCGTTATATTAGCTCTAGGTGGGATAAAGCACGATAAGCAGATAAAAGCGAGAAAATGTGCATCCGAGAATAGAAGCGAACAAAAGAAAAATAATTCTGAATGATACCTCCGTCACGGATTTTTGCCTACATGTACGCATTCATTTATGCACAAGGAGCGTGGTGTGAGTGAGTGCATCAACGCCGTCTCCGTCTGGGGCAGATGCGCATCGTTATTGGCACTACGCCGTTTCACTTGCACACATTCCAGCCTCTCTACGACTGAGGGTGTGAAGGCTGCTGTTTTGTGCCAAGCTGCAGCTCACGCACATTCCCCTCCTCGTCCTCCATCGGTATCTGCTTCCACGCCTTGCACAGCCACTGCACCGAGGAAATGGTGTTCAGGTCCTCCCCGGGACAGTAGGGATTGTCAAAGGCAAACTCGCCATAGTACTTCGCAAAGTTCTGGGAGATGGTACCAGCAAGAGTCACATGGTGGTCAAACTGGTACTCCCTCGCCAAGGTGTAGCCGTGCGCCTGCCAGTAAGTCACGGGTGGACTCTCCCTCTGCATAAACTGCTCCACACTCCCATGGTAAGTGGAGTTGTAGTATGTGTCAAAAACAAACTTCTCCATCAGGCGGGCGGCGATGTTCATCTTAAGATCACACACGTTAGTAAAGAGGTCCTCGTCGTAGCCGAGTGAAATGCGAAGACGGTTGCGGCGAGTCCAGTCGGGCTCACCATTGATCTCCTCCCCGCGCTGCAGGTTGTTGATTGCCCGCCGTGGGGCACCCAGTGCGAGCTGCAGCACCTCGCGGTCCATGAACACAACGTCAAGGCGCCGTGAACGCACGACAACATCGCAGCTGCCCAAATACCGCTGCAACCCCACAGCAAACTCCCTCTGGTAGGAGTGATCGCCGCCGCCTGCACGGCCCGTCATTTCGGGGTCAGTGGCGCTGGCGTTGATGAGCATGTCGCATTGAAACTTTCGTTTGGACGACACAAAGGCGGAAATCTCCGCATCGGTTCCGAGCACTTTGCGTGCTGCATCGTGCACAAGAAGATAATACTTCTTTGGTAGTGGAAATGACATCCCCCGTCTGTCTTTCTGATCTTCCCTCTCCTTCTTTCCCTTATACGCACACGCCCTCTCTTCCTTCCTACTTTATTTTCTTGCTTCGTTGCCGCGCGTAATGCCTTTGCTTTCTGCCCCTCTTCCACTGAATTGAACTAATCACCCTGTATTTTGACGACTATTTGCTATTTGAAGACTCCTCTATTCACTCCTTCTTGCTGCTTGGGTGGAGCTTTTGCGTCCGTCAAAAGACATGTCACCCTAATCCTCTTCATAGCAAAACCAAAACATGTCGCGTCACGTAAGAAAGAGTGGACAGAAAAAAAAATAAAAAAAAACCTTGCATGAAAAAAAGGTGGGGAAGGATTGATGGATACATTTTTCTGTCATTCACTTTTCCTCGCCCTCTCTATCTCTCTCACTATGCATGTGTACATCATATATGTGCGTTTGCCCTTCCCAGTCCTCATCCAACTCTTGTTGGTGTTTTTAAAAAGTGATGCGGTCCTTCACTGCGGCGCGGCGCGGCCCCACGCCAATCTTCCTCCGCCGCTGACTCCACCACGTACGCATCTCATGCATGTATGTATGCGTAGTGGGACGCTTAACTATACTTGCACGCATTCCGCCAGGATGGATCGCCCAACTCTATTTCCTGCGCTGACGATCTCTCTCGCCTGCACACACACACAAAAAAAAAAAAAAAAAAACATTTGTATGTCCGCGGAAAGCAAGTGAGGAATTAGAAGAAAAAAACTTTTCTCAACCATCCTCTTTCCCCTCCTCTTCATTTTTCTATTTATTCATTTGTTTGTTTGTTTGTCTTTCGTGGCCTCACGACAAAAAATATCAAAAGGCATGTTATTTTGCACCCTCTTTTTTTTTCTCCTCGTTCTAATGTTTGTTCTCCACTTTGCTGTTACTCTGCGGCTGCGGGGGTCGTTGGGTGGCTCACGCCCCGCACAACGAGGTCGTCCAGCCCCGGAACACTCTCCAGCACCACCCCGTGCTCGTTGGCAAGGAAGAGAATGGAAAAAAAGAAGAAGGCTGGAGAGAGAGTGCCGGTGGCGGATATCGTCGGCACCTGCGGCAAAATTGACATAACAATTTCACTGAACCGCGGCAAATCGTTCCCACTCGGCCTCTCCGAATCCCTCTCGTCCTCGTCCTCTTCCTCATCCCCATTGGCCGCACGGCGACGTTTGTGACCCGCCGTTTTCTGTTGCACCTCCCTCTTGTGGCACTGCTCCTTGACGGCGGAGTTGCGTTGTATCGCGTCGTCCAACAACTCCCACATCGCCTGCCGCAGCTTTGCAACGTCCACCTGCGACGGGAGTGCCGTTTGTGGCGGCTGCAGGACTTTCGCAAGCCTCATTGGATCAGCGCCAGCGAGTTCATTGGCACCGCTGCGGCGTCCGTCGTTCAACACTGTCCCCGTGGTGCTTGCTGCCTGCGCCAACTCTAACCGCTCGAAGCTTGACAATATTTGCGCCTCCACTTGCCGCAGCGGGTCCTCCGCGTCCCCGTAAGCGCGACCGCCATCCTCATCGTAGTCGTCGTACCCGCCAGCGCCCATGAATTCGTCGTCGGCCTCAGCACCGCCGTAAAAAAACTCCGCCGGCATGGCGCCGACTGTGCCGGAGCCGCTACCCCCGCCATCTGCATCGTCGTGGTTTCCAAATTGACTCTGCGAGTCTTCATTCCTCCCTGTATCCCAGTCATTCTTCGCAGTCATGCCACTCACGCGTCGTGACGGTGCAGCGCTGCTGAGTGCAAAATTTTGGCCCGTTGCGGACTTGCGCAAGAGATTCCACTGCAAGAGCGACGTTGAAAAGGGCTGAAAGAAACTCGGCACGGTGATTGGAAATGGAAGATACGACGGAATGCTTTTACCGGGTACGGGCGGCTCTGCAAGCAACAACCCCGCCTCTTGCGCCCTGCTGCGCTGCACAGCACTCTGTGTAAATGCAAGAATGGCATTTGGATCCTTACTGAGCAGTAGTTCCTTCCCAATTGACGTAATGTTCTTTCCGACAGTTGTGCTCTGCTTGAGGGTTGAACTGTCAAAGCCTTTTCCGCTCAGGAGGAACGAGGATGAGGACAAGGAGCTCACCACGTCCCCACCATCTCCAGAGCCTCCTGCAGCAGAAGTAGAGATCAGCTCGCCCGGTAGGTCAAACACAACAGTCTTCTCACGCTTAACACGTTTGTTCGCCGGAGTGGAGGCTCCCGGGGTTTGTGCAAAAGCCTGGACGACACGGTGCTCCTTGTGCAGCCGCAGCAATTCGGAGTTTTTGTGTGCTCCACTACCCAACAAGGCATTTGCTGGTGGCTCTGCAAGCGGGAACCATGATGTGGGGTCTTCTGCCTCGAGTGCCAGACGATTTTCCCCGAAAAGACAACCGTCCATGGCATTTAACTCCGTGGCTCCTGAGACTAAATGACGCGCCTCCACCACGGCACGCTCGCGCAAAAATTCACTATTTGCATCGCCCCCATCCGCAACACCAACGCTGGCGACTGTGTTGCCATCGTCACAAACATCGCCGTAATCCATGCCGCCACCCCAGTCCCCATCATCCATGCCATGATCATACTCAGGAGGCTGTTGCTGTTGCTGGTATTCTGTAGGGAAGAGCGAGGTAACGGCCCCCAGCTCCTGTGGATTTTCTTGTGGTTGGCCTTGTGGTTCCCCTGCAGTCATCATATGACCACCTCCAAGTTCCTCCGCCTGTATTGGCGCCGTGTGTGGCAGGAGCAGCAGCGACGGCAACATGATCGATGGCCGCCCGGCCTCCTCCTCCTCTGCATTCATGCTGCTATTGCCACTCAGTCTGTTACCACCTCCTGCGCCACTGCCACTAACACTTCCATCGCCGGAAAGCGGACTGTGCCCCGCCGATGCTGTTGTCAAAAAAATAGACTGGAACGGAGGTAATTCGAGGGGAGCGTCAAGACCAGCATCGAACTCTTCTTCAGCAACAGCGAACGTTACCGTTTCCTCGTCCTCCGGTTCTTCTTTGACTTTTCGTGATCCACCATAGAGTCGAATACGTCGCGCAGAGTAATCCCGACCTGTATCGCGTGCGTAATCCACGTCGAGAATCAAATTTCCCGCGCTCCCCAATGGTGTGTTGTGCAGCAACAGACCTTGGGCGTTGCCCTGATCAAACTTTTCCGTGATGGCACGAAACTGTGCATTCATGCCCGTGTGAACAAGTGTCATGCGACCCCTGCCGTCCAAATTGATTTCTGACGGATCCATTGCGATAGTGCGGACCGACTGCGTGCGGCGTTGGGCAGCCTTCTTCCTGCGTTCAGCAGCAGCGGCAGCAGCAGGGCCTTCGCCACTGCCGTCATCATCCGCAACATTTCTCTCGCCGTCGCTGCCATCATCACCGCCCTCTTCGTTTCGCAGCAGACGCCGCACCATCTGGTTGGAGCGCTGGTAAGTGCTGTCAACGCGACTTGTCCAGACCTTTGAGCAGCCCTCAACAACAGTTGCCACCTTAGCAAAGCTGGAATACTCGTCGGTAGTTGTTGCAGCATCTAATGTGCTCTCAACCGTATGGGTGATGCCCTCCAGCAGGTTGCTAGCGTCCTTCGAGACCCAAGCATTCTTGCGGGTAATCTTACCTTCAATGGCTTGCAGAAGGGCATCATCAAGATCCTGCGCGGTGGCAAAGCGAGGACGCTGACGTGATGCGGAAAGCGTTGGTTGCTGAGTGCCTTGCTGGGTGAAAGGAACGGTGCCTCTTCCCTCGTCAAATATAAACGATGGATCAACAGGAAGCATCGCCGCAGCATTATGCTCACCACGCCGAAGAGGCTGGGGCGGCTGACTCTCGTTGCCCTGCATGATTAAACCAAAACAATAACAATAACTTCTTTTTCTTCTAAAGTCTTCTAAATTCCTTGGGTCTGATTTCGTGATTTTATTTGTGGGAATGTGGGGGAGCACCGGTATGTGTACGCAACGTATGTATACGTGTACTTCTTCCTTTCCACCCCCTCACTTTATCTATCGGTCTACACCTGTGCCTAGCCCCCCACCCCGTGTCTGTCTGTCTGTTGGTGTTGTCACCGGCTCCTCACCCTTCCTTTTCTTTTCCCCCAAAGCTACGAGTAGACTCGCAAGTCAAGAAATAAATAAGTGAAGTATATGCGCAAAAAAAAATGGATATATAAACGCATCCTCCCGCTACCCCCACCACCCTCCCTCCCTCTCTCTCCTCTCGCCGCCCAACAACATGGAGGAGAATATGTGTGTTGTGTGTGTGGTCCAAACAAAAAAAAAAAAAAAGGATTTGTGAATGCCAATCAGCTAAAAGCTTCGCCGTTTTCTTGCAGCTTTCGTCCGTTGGAATGACTCCACATCTCACCCTTGCCCTTTGTTGTGTTCTCCTTTCTTTTTTTCTTTTTTTTTTTGCTACTCCCTTGAAAAGGGGGATGGGGTCTTTAATTTGTGCGGGGGAAGGAAGGGATTGGGGGAAGGATGAATGAAAGTATGCGTACGCCCCCCACTCTCCCGGGACTCACGCATAAATGCGGGTAAATACATGTAGACGCATTTGAACTTTTTCTTATGGCATATCCCCCCCACTGTCTATTCCTCTCTCTCTTCTTTTTCATTTTTGAAGTTGTCATCATTATTTTTTCCCTCCATTCACCCTCTTTTTTCTTTTCTTTTCTTTGGCTTCACTCAGCGGCCGTTTCTGCCCGCACTCAACCCCATCCTCACGACGGACGCAAAAAAAAAAAAAAAAAAAAACATTGAGGAAACAACAAGAGAGGAGGAGGGTTGGGAGGAAAGGAGCGTGATGACAGACCCAAGTACACACACATGCACATAAAAAGGCATATATAACAGCAATGATAATTCATAATGCCAACAGCGCACAATTGAACGGCATGCAGGAGAAATCTCCTCCCACTCTTCATACTTTTTTGTTTTTCCTTTTCACTTCCGGCCATATTGCCCTTCTTTTTTTTCTTCTCTTCGTTGGAAAGCGGTCGGCTTATGCGTCTTCACATGTTATTTGGAAACTGCATTTGATACAGCTTCTGCTGGAGATCGCAGCTACTCGTAAAGGCGATCACAACCCCTGCGGCTCGGCTGGAGCGTACCAGCATGCGTGTGACATTCCCCATGTCCACGGAGTCCACGAAGCAACGGCATGGCCGCTTGAGGCTGTCAATCACCTCCAGCTCCACATGGTCCTCCTGGTTCAGATGCGTCGGCCGCCACTGCGCCGGGGACACGACATTGCTGCCCACGATTTGAATCAACGGCGCCCCGACCGGGACGGGCGATGCGCCGAGTGCCTGACAATACGCCGTGCTGCCAGCCGCCGTCGATACCAACACACCGTCGCCACGCAACAAATGGATGCGCTCCTCGCCATTTACGAGGATGCGGATGAGGGCGGTTTGGCCACTGGATCGCTCAACCCAGGCATCGTTGAAGGCCAACTCGGATAACAGCACCTTCTCCCCAGTCTCTGTCTCCTTTTCGGCGAGGCAGTAGAGCATGATTGTGGTGTGCAGCTTGAGTGGGGCAAAGAAGAGCTCGCCCAAGGTGGAGGGGTCATTCAGCAAGTAACCAACGTGCCCGGCGTTCACACCAAAAAAAGGAATAAAACGGCTCCAGTTATTTCGAATGCAATGCATCATGTAGCCATCGCCGCCGATAGGCACAATAAGATCAGGTTCCTCATCAGCGTTTGCCTCAAACACACTAAGTTTCTCGTAATATTCGCGGGCAAGGATATTGTTCCTGTCATAGTGCAGCTCCAACCTTGGTATGAGGCCGGGGAAAGACAAAACCGCAGCGGGACCGATTGCCTGTACCTTGCCTCTTCGCCACGCAGTTGTGCTGCTCATACTACTGCTACTACTAGTATTGCTGCTAGCACCAATATGTTGTACCTGTGTCAGCTTCGGGTAGTTGTCTTTGCGGTAATCGTGATAAAGCCCATGACTATTGATATAGCGATATACCGGCTCTGTAAGCAGCAGTGTTGGATCCACTTCACGCTCCCAGAGCGCCTGACGTACATCTGCCCCGGTGCAACGGTGAACGGTGTGCACCTCAACATGCGGCGGCGGAGCGTTGGTGGAACTACGACCGTGACCTCCCTCAATGCTCTGATGTGTAGAAAAGAGCTCCTCGACGAGATGACGAACTTTGCGACGAACCGGCATGGTATCATATGGCATGTTCATGGTATCAATCTCCTCTTCTTTGCCCTCTCTCTCCTTCATCTCCTTCGCTGACGACGGCCGACTACTGTTATCTACGGTGTGGTTTGGCTGCGTCTCCGTGCCACTCTCACTCATTTCCGTCTCACTCTCCCCATTCATTTCCCCGGCATTACTATGACCTCCGCTCACGCTGCTGCTAAGATCAGCGTCTTTCCTCAAGATGTAGTCCGCATCCTTCTTGCCATTCTCACCGTTGCTAATTTTGGATAGTTCTGCTTGTTCAGATGGCTGCAACAATAAAGGGACATTATCCGAAGATGCCAACCACGAAGAAGTTGAGGAACTTATGTACGATCGACTAATTTCCACCTCCTGCTCGCCATAGCCCCCATTTACCCAACGAGGCGAATTGACAAAGTTACCACCTCGGTTGCCAATAATTGCACCCTTGTCGTGTTCGTCGTGATTGCCACCATTACTTATAGGGACAGACGCGGCATCTTCCGTCTTCTTTTCTTGCCGGGGCTGTCCCAACGGTTGCTTTTTTGTGGACGCCCTGTCTGCCGCCAACAACGCCCCAGAGCCACCAGGAAAATACTTCCCAATAAAGCGTGGATCGCGCGGCTTACCCACCATACTGACAGGGAAGCTTACCGTCTGCAGTAGCAACATTGGTACGCGTAGCTTCACATCGCCAAAGTGGGCCCACTTCTGCATCTCATGTGCGTCCTGCAGCCAGTGCACCAGTGTGCTGTTCCTGTACTTCTGTGTCAACTCGTACACGCACGGCATGTCCTCATCTGGGTGCTCAAGCGCGGTAAAGTCCACGTGCACTCGGGAAAGACCACGCGTGACAAGAGTTGTCAAGGCAGCAAGGTGTGTAGAGAGACGCAGGGTGACGGGAAATCGTGTGTTGGGAACCAAAATGAGGTGATCGAATGGCACGCATTCGCTGCTCTTCAAACTCTCCGCAAGAGACTCAAGGCACCAGAGTGAGCCCGCAAGCTGGCTGTTGGCGTTGTTGTTGTTATCATGGCGGTAACCATCACCACCCCCATAAACAGCATGGCTGCCGCTGCTGCTGACATTCTTGTGATCAAAGCCTCTTTCACCAACCAGCAGTCGGAAGATCTCCCGATGCTGAACTGTAGGCGGATCCAAGTGCAGTGGAAATATGCCGACGCGAGAAATTTGCGGTACACTGTAGCAAAATAACGGCAACACCCGACGGAGCATCGTGCCGTGGGACCAACAAGTCTAAGTGGATGTGGATTTCAACAGAGAAGATTTCACAGCCCTTCCCCTTCACTCCCCCTCTGTCTGACACACACACACACAGAGAGAAAGAGAAAAAAAGAAAGAAACAGGAAATAATCCACCCACCCACTTGTTGCTGTGTAATCAAAGCCTTTGCCGCGTTGAACGCAAAGGCGGTGGTATCTAACTCAAGTAGTCCCAATACCAAATAATGGAACGCAAGGGGAATGAGTGCAGTGGGAAAATGAGAGACACCCGCATATACACCACAAAGAGCTACAGGCAAACGTCAAGCACAAGTACAAGGTGAAAGAGAGAAAAGTAAGAAGATGCAAAATAAAAATAAAAGTAGAGACCACAAAGGCACAAAAGCAAAGATGCCGGGGCAACCCGTCAAGGCAAACAGAAAGGAGGCAAGTTTACATCATTCATCACCCAAAAACACACCGCTGGCGTAGTTCGCTGACATGCCAATAAACGTGACGCCAATCAGCATCACAGTGAAAGCGGCAACGTCGCTGTGCCCACCGATTTCCTAAGAAAAACTCAACAGCAGAATGGCCGTAACAGTCAGCAAGGAGACCACCGCCACGCAGATGTCGCACGAGAGGCGCTGAAGCACAAAGTTGTTAAAAACACTTGAGACAATCCCGAGGAACTTAATCGCAAATGTGATCACTGCCAAGTAATCATCCATGCCGTAGTTTTCGACGGTGCTGTCCAACCCAGCAAGCAACACCAGCGTGAACAGCAGGTAAAGCAGTAAAACCAAAGTAATTCCAATTCTCGAGTAAATGGACCAACCCAATGTTCATGGCCAGCTCACGCTTCTCCTTCAAGAGTGTCGTGATGTAGCGGGTCGCCTCGCAAAATTCATTGGACTCGCCTTCCATCACGCTATTCTCCAGATTCCTACGCTCAGCGTTCACCGCTCCCACATCGTCAGTCTTTTTCTTTGGTGCGAGGCAAGAAACTCCATGGCCTCATTCAGCCGCTTCTCCTGCACCAACCGCGCCTCTTCGAGAATGTTGTGGAACACCTTCACATACGAGGCAATGCAGCTCGCTTCGCGCGTTCCATCTCCCACCAGACGGTCCGAGGCTTCAGTTGATGCCCCGAAGCAACAATGGTTTTCCACGGCGAGTCCTTCCAGCTCACCGTGGCCTTTCACACGTATTCATTTCCCTTGCCATTTCTTGTAATTGCCTAGTGTCATCGTTCCAAAAGTGTAGCCCTTGCAGGGTGAATAAATGTGTTTTTCTCTTGTCTTGTGTATTTGTATAAGCTGCCCCTGAAGATGCATATATGTATATAGTAGTTCCCGTCTCTATTCTCCTATTCTCTTTAGCGTTTGCTTGCAAAAAGAAGAGGGTTGGTTGTGTCGGAGAGTGTAAGTAATTTGCGTTACCATGATGAGCAGAAATTGAAGCAGTCCTCACCCAGAGGTGCAGCATGATTTAGTGGGGTGCGCAAATCGTACAGTAATTTCGACAATAGATAATCCTCTAGATACTCTTCATGAGTTCTGGACTGAGCACGTTAGATTGGAAAGAGCATGTCTTCATTGCCCGGTGCGTTAATAAGACGAGACGGTGGGGGCGCCACATGACGCGAATGCACCCTCTCTAGTTGCACCGTATGTTGTTGCATGACGCCCAACCTGGGTCCCCCACGATGATCGTACTGGTCGGGCCCAGGATAAAACCCTCCACACATCATGTAGTCCTCTTCGGATTGAGCAAATTGCGGTTGTCTACGCGCTGCTGGATATTTAGAAATGGTTGGGAGTTTGAAGGATCTTTCCTGGGGCTCGGTGAAGGTGGAGAACGGTACAAGAGGGACATAATGACTCCGGAGAAGACTAGCGTACCGCGCCCGTCGCTGCCGGTCCCGCTCATTTGCCCGCCGTTCATTGTGCGTTCCTTGCGTTTCTACGGGTGACTGTGTGGTTTCGCCCTCATATATCGATGGTGGTGTGACGGGCAAAACGACGAGGCGGTGGACAAGCCGGTTGGAATACGGCAGACATCCCGCCCCACGCCTGCGCTCAATTTCTTCCGATGACGGTGGATCGTCGTTGAGCCGCGTGTGAATGGCATCGCTGCCGTAGTGGGATTGAACAAGTGCCATGTGATAAAATTCAACTTTTCCCTGCGTATCCGCGCCGCCCAACGTTTCCCTCTGAATGTTCCCCTTTTTTTTTTCGTGTTTGTCAACTGTGCCGCCGCCCCGTGTGCGTGGGTGTGTAATGAAGACAGACGTCACCGAGGCGTGGGAGTATTCACTGCCCACGACAACTGTTTCTCTCCGTTTCTTCTTATTTTCTTGTGTGTGTCCCCTCTTCTGCCTGAGCAATTGAAATGCCAACCAAAAAAAAAGAGCTGAATCACCAGGCGGATGGAATGGGGGAGAAAGACATTCATGCACCCCGCAATTAACACAAGGAATTTTTTTAAAAAGCCTCCGCCCTCAACAAAAAAAAACACGGATTATTTTGTTTTACTTCTCCCCCGTTCAGTTTCTTCTGTAACGGGATAAAAGGCACAAGGAAGCAACCATACATGTGCCATATAAAGATCACGTCAACAACAGTCAACAGGAAAGCACAAACAAGAATGGGGAGAACACAAATTGGAGGTGGCGAGGGACACACGGAACCGAGGCGACCAAAAGGAGCAAGAGCAATGCGCACATAAACAACAAGAGAATAAAAAGCACGACCAGAAAAAGAAAAGAATTCTCAGCAATCAGAAAGTTGCTAATGTGTGACTCGTTCTGAATTCTCCAGGTCCACCTCTTCCTCACACTCCAAAACCGTCTAAACTCTTCACATATATTTTGTTATCTCCGTGTTTTCTCTGAGTTTTCCTCCTTCGTTGTTTGTTTTTGCTTTTTCGTACATTCCAGCGCTCTTGTCCCCACACACAAACGCACATACACACACCTAGAAGGGACTAAAACAAGTCTATACATAGAGGGAAAATGCTCTTTGCACCGTACACATTGACTGTGCAAAAAAAACAATGGTTGCAACACCGATACCCTGCCTTTTATTTTACTGGCTTTTATTGTTGAAACGTCATTGGTGGCGTTGCTCGGTACATCACATGATGCGGGGAACTGGCATGGGTGCGGTTTCATCTTCGGAAGAAGAAGTACTTGACAACATCATCTGCAAAGCCTCCTCTGGCAAGCGCACCGAATCCTTTGAGATGTCAAGGACGGAGGAAACGTAGTAGCTGGGCCGCCCAACTGCCCGGGTCTCGCTGGCATCCATGGGCCTCTGGGCTGCCACCCACATTGCATCAAAGAGTGGGTGGTTCTTCTTGCCATCCGCCTCTGAGAAGCACCCACTGCCCGCTTTATGCCGTTCAGCATCGCCCAAAAGAGAAATTTGTCCTGTCGGATCATCAACCAGGTATTTCCCCGCTCCCCCACGTTGCTGCCGCTGGTTCTCCTGAGGTTCGGCCAACAAAATGTACTTCACTTGCTCGTACGTAGGCTCTGCCGTTGGCGTACCCAACTTGTACGCACCGTGAATTTGAGCGTTTACATTTTTACCGTCGTCACGGGTCCTTACCGAGGACCCTGAAGCAGGACCATTTCGCGCCGGTGCTTTCCCCAGGGGCGGAAGTTTTGGGGATGCCTTTTGGCCCCGGGCTAGCTCCCTGGACTCTGGGCGTGCCTTGCTGGGTGGGGTGATCCTTCCTGGAGTCGATCTCCGAGCCTTTTTGCCGCTTCCTCCACCCGCCGACTTTGGTTGAGAGCTAGACGGTGCCTGCTGGTGGGTTGACGGTGATTGTTGCTGAATGTTCGGTGTCGGCGTATAAGCTCCTGGAGCCTGGTTGTGGCTGTCCGGCCTCGGCTTGGAACTGGATGGCATCGACCTATAAGCCTCCTGCGTCGGGTTGTAGCTGGATGGAGTCTGGTTGTAGCTGTCAGGTTTAGACTTGGAACTGGATGGCATCGACCTGTAAGCCTCCTGTACCGGGTTGTAGCTGGATGGGGGCTGCTGTTGTACTGAAAGAATTTCGTGGTAATTGCTCGTGGATTGTTGGTGAGTCAATGAAGGCGGTATCCTCTGAAAATTGGGATCCGAATGGAATTGAGTGGACAACGCAGATCTCGCGGTGGTGTTTTTCTTCCGCTGTTTGGAAGGGGAATCCTTCCAAGGTGCGGGTGCTCGAGAATTGGATGTCATCCCCACGTAAGGGTTGCTTCCCAAGTTGCAGCCATCATCCGGGTTTGACGGATCCATTGGGTCGTAGTTGGGCGGCAGTGAATACAGGAGTGGGTGCGGGTTGCCGTAGAGCTGCCCAGCCCTCAGGAGAGTTCCGCTCAGCGTCATACCGCGCAACACACGCGGCATCTTTTTTCTACTCTTGTCACGGAAAATTACATCTACGGCGCCGGGGTATGGCGTGGGGTCCAGGCGCTCCGTCAACTTCACTCCATTAGTGGCCTCCCCGCAGAACGTGATGGTGAGGTCACGGTGAAACTTGTCCTTCGCACGACGTCTTGATTTGCCGGCACACTGCTGCAGGTATCTCTCCATATCGTCCTCCTCATCACGAGGATCAACCGGTCGCGGTGGCACGGTGAGCATCGTGTGGTGTTGTTTGTAGACACCGTAAGAGCGTAGGACGTCCCGCACAGCGCGGTATGTCTCGGTTACGCTTTTTGTCATGGGGTGGTCATTGCCAAGAAGCTCATGCGTTGCACGCATCGCATTTTGAAAGAGGACTGCAGCATTGCAGTGCTCAGTGGGATGCTTAGTTAACTTCGCCGTGTTGATTTGCGCAACGGCCAGATTGTGCCAGGCGGCACCCCAAAGCGCCTTGTTTTCAGACTTGGCGACCTCAATTCCGGTCCCTTGCAGCGAGTAGCTGCCGCCTTCAGCAACCGGAGGTGTGGACGTTTTTCCTTTTTCCTCTTGGATCGTCAAAGTGCGCAGCATGTCGATGGTCTCTATCGCGGCGGCTGTCGCCTTATCGTACATTCCCAGTGCGTTGTATGCAGCACAGGTGTTGAGCGCAACAGATGGTGAGGCCGAGCCCCATTTCTCCTCCAACTGTCGCGCTGCCTCAAAGTGACTGAGTGCCTGGCGATGCTGACCACGGTGACACTCGACAACACCGAGGTTGTTAAGTGTCGTGGAGCGCAGTGTGTCCATTAGCCGTTCATCGCCGCTGGACACGTGGTTGTGCAGTTTCATGTACGCATCGCTAAGAATAGTGGTGGCATACTCCAATGCCTCCGTATTGCACCGCTGCATTGCAAGCGTGTTCATCGCCAGCACCTCATGCAGGAGCTCATCGTCGCTCGGTTGTGCCGGCTGCTCCTCACTCGCCCCCTGTGACACCGAGGCATCACGACGCGAACTGTCATCTGCGACGCTTCCATCTACGCGAAATTCAGGCGGCGGCGCCACGTCCTGCGTTTTCCCTTTTCGGTTTTCCTTCTCCATTGCTGTTCCCCTTCCTTGGAGCGGCCCTTAACAAAATATCGTTCTCCTCGTCCTGTCCCCGCACTTTGCCTGGTAATGATACAACCGCCACAGCTAATACTGCCACTGCTACCAGCGCTACCGCTGCCGCAAATAGTACCCTTTTTCTTCCTCACGAGGGTGGGGGATACGGGGGAAGAGGACAGCCAAAAATGCACAAAAATAATGGGGAAAAAAGAATGCAGCGGGACGTCACGCAGTAATAAACAAAGAAAGAAAGCGAGACGCTGCGGAGACAACAAACAAACAGGGGAAAAACGGTTGGATAATGCAGCACACCACCGTTCGTCTATATTCATCTTCCCGCCCACATAACTACCCAAGTGCGTATCTACCGATGCCTACTCCAACGATCATACAGGCCTCATGAAAGTAATGCATCTTCGCATAAGGATAAAAGAATGTATGTAAACAAGAAAAAAAGAACATTGGCCCTTATTTCTCTCCCCCCCACCCCGTCACGCAACAAACAAAATAAATAAACAAATCAAAGGTATCAACACTTGTAAAAACGGATGCTAAAGACCAAAGCTCAAAACGGATGTATTCAAGCCCTGCAGTCACGTCTCTCACACTACCATCTATTCTTATTCGCCTCTAACATAAACACATCTAATTGAGTCACAAACACATATACACGGACGCACAACGTATAAAAATATATAGCAAAATGTCACATCGCTGAATAGCGTGGGCTCACGTAACGCCTCCGCCGGCGCCCTGGAGACAATGAAACGGAGCCCTCGTGACACTCGGATCGGCTGAAGCTCCCGTTATTGGCGCTGCTGTTGGGATTTACTCTCTCTCGAAGGGCGTCAACCTTCTGTTGCATCATTGTCAAGCGTGATATCTTTGAACGGCGCTCACGGTCAAAACGAAGGGTGTCTGTTGCCCGGCGAGCCACCCGAGAGGCAAGCTCCAGCTCTGCCTCAAGTTCCTCCTTCTTTTGGTTGATGGCATTCATCTCGATGGCGTGTGCAAAGTACACCTGTGCCCAAGCAAGGTCCTCAGCATACTTCCCAAGGACATCAACCACCTCCTTGTATTTGCTGTCGTAGAGTTTTTCCTCCTTCTCCAGTTGTGTGAGCTCCTGTCGATGCATATTCGTCTCGTTCTCCAGTGTGGATATTTCAATGCGCATCTCACTGATTTTGTGGTCACTATAGAAGTCTCTTTGCGTGAGCTGCTGGTCGAGCGTCGCAATTGTCTCGTCTAGCCGTTTTACTGCCTCTAATTGTGACGACGTCACAGCGTGGGCGGCGCGTGTTCTTTCCAGCTGCAACGCACACTCCTGCTGTTCTTCCTGTATGCGTGCTTGGAGGTCTTTTATCTGGGCTTTCACCTCATGCGAAACCTCTTGACGGATGCTTTCCGTCTCTTCAAGTAACTTATCAAAGGTACCGTCAACATCACTGACATGCTCCGACAGCCACTTGGCGGCAGCACGATAAAAATCATAAACACCACGGGAGTGCTGCTCCGAGAGGATCCGTTCCCGTTGCATACGAAGATCCTCAAGTTTTTCCGCCGTGTCCAACAACCACTTGGGAATATTGATGTGCACAAGCATCAGGACTTGATGAATACGGCTAAGTGACTCCGCAAAACGCAAGGCATCGCACGCAGACTCGTGTAAATCCTGCCGTCCACTGATTGTTGTGATTGACATTAGTGTCACGTAGCCCACAAGTGCTGATTCAAGTAAGGTTGTTAACTTTGTATGCTTAAAATCGGGATCACCAGCATTTGAGAGACCCGCCACACGACGCACCGTTTCAATGAGATGAATAACTTCAGTGCAATGGGGTAGACGAAATGCGGCAACATCCACAAATGTTATTGTAGCCATTGAACGTCGCCCCGACGAATCGACCGGTCTGTAGATGTGAAACTGCACGATGCAGGATGTATCCATGTGCTTCTTAGTGGGTATCTGTACGGCGTTGGAGGCTGAATCGAGCAGACGCATTTGTGGTAATGGAGTAGACCCCAACGGCGGTGGAAACTCCACAATCGGCACTGGATTGCCGCTTA
This sequence comes from Trypanosoma cruzi, assembly GCF_000209065.1. Classification (NCBI taxonomy): domain Eukaryota; phylum Euglenozoa; class Kinetoplastea; order Trypanosomatida; family Trypanosomatidae; genus Trypanosoma; species Trypanosoma cruzi. The sequence goes on from NW_001849554.1 coordinate 269,551, forward strand.
CCGTCTCCAGCAACTGAGATCCACGTGTAATAAATGCCGAGTGCGTTACGGTCGCGCGAAACACTCCAGTTTCCTCCCCATCCGTCGTCTCTGTCACACGCCGCAGTAATTCTTCTGCGGCAAGCTCTATAATTCCTTTCTCGCTATGGTGCGGGCTGCCGTAGAGGGTTTGGCTACGGCCACTCTCACAGGGCCCGCTCACCAAGAAAAGGTAGCTCTGTCCCGCCAGGCAGTTCGACACACAGGGCGCGATAACTTCATGGTAGAAAATATCCGTTGGAGTAGCCCTGTGCACACGTGTGACGTTGAACGGGTCAGACCACTTATCTGTCTGCGCGTTCTTGAGGCGCAAAGAGGTGTAGCTGGAGGAAGTCGACGTGTACTCAAGGTGTGACATGAGACGAACATGGCTTTCTACGTTTTTCAGAATGTTCTTCACTGCTGGTCGCCGTGGTGAAGCGGGCGTCGGGCTTGGGGCCTTGCTCTGCTGGTCCATTCTCTTTGCCTTCACTCTCCACTTCTCACTTCTTCTTCTCCCTTGTGTATTTTCCCACTCTCAGTCTTTCTTTCTGTCTAACCCGCATGAGCACCATACAAAAATAAATAAATAAATAAACAGAAAAAAAGTGGAGGATAAATAATACTCATGCGTCAAATAATCACAAGGAAACCACGATCAAAAAAAAGGGGTTAAACAAATACATGATAGAATGTGCGGCACTTCCATTCTTCCATTCTTCCACCACAACCACACCGCCCAGAATCGCATAAGCATGAGGAAAAGAGGATATAACTTCCCAAAAGAGGTGTGCAAGTATGCCATTTGCTCGGTGGACAAATTCTCACAAACAGGGTAATACTTCCCTGATGAGTGCGGAGAGTTGGCAGTAAAGAAAAAAAAATACATCTCCCACATCCCACATCTTAAATAGGCTCTAGTTCCACAAATACAAACAGGGCTGTCCGGCATCCAAAACATCCAAGAAATACATACACGCACGCACACACAAAAAAACAAGATGTAGTCAAATGAAAGTCACTACTCAAACATGACAGTAGCCTAAGGCGTATGCCCCAGCCTCCCCGATGAAGGACGCTGATGCTTAGGGGTGTTGTTCGTCACTGGCACTGCCACCAACAGGGGTGAAGCCAGGCTACGTCGCTTTTTCCGCCGCCTGGATGAATCATCAACAAGTTCCTCGATTCCAGCATCGCTACTCCCTCTCGACCCGCGGCTTATGGTCAAACTTGCACTACGCAACTTACGTCGTTCTATTCCTGACCCCTTTGAACGGCCTCCACTGTTCAACCCTCCATCTCTATTTGGACGTCTGCTAAAGGGTGTGTGGCGCAACGCCGCACTTTGGCTTGAAAAAGGAGGATCACGCACTGGTGTGGTGTTACGGTGATGGATGAGGTGGCGAGAACTGTCGGGTGTCCTCGAATTTGCCAGGCCGGTGTTGGGCGTATTAGGCGCAGCCGGAACGGCATTTTGACGAATGGAAGCCGCTGCGCCCACATTCAGTGTAGGGCGGCTCAACCCTGTCGTCGTGCTGCTAGGAACTTGTCGGCTTCTTATTATTGCCGGCGCAACCAACCTATCAATTGGTGGCGAGGCCGGTTGGCTACAGCCACCAACTGTGGAGGCTGTCAACTGCATCAACCGGTGCTCAAGATATGAACTGCGTTCATGCAATTGCTCTTTATACCACTCCTCCATACGCAGCAGCCGCTCTGCCATTTCAACGGCCTTCAGCTGCAGTGTTTGAACGTCCTGAATCTGCAGGACATTCCCACCCAAAACATAACTGAGCTCCTCCGCGCGTCGAGGCAGATCAAAACCTAAACCACTTTCCTCGAATTTGGTAGTGGCACTAGAACGCCAAGAATGAGTGGGCGACCCATCATGGGGAATTCGAGGCACACTCTTGACAGTACTGCGGACACGCAGGGGCGTAGAAGAAAGCATTTCCTGTGGCGTTCGCATAGCCTCCATTCGATTACCCCCAGCAGCATTTTGTTCCCTAGATTTTCCACTCATCTCAAGAATGCTATTTATGTTCAGCTTCGGAATCATATTTGCGGGCTTTCCTTGACGCCAGCCTCCTCTTGTAATAAAAATTACCACAATCCCGCAGAAACACAAAATATATATATATTATTATAACGGTACTTCCAAATCCACGATCTCAGTAACCACAGGAACAAACACACCCACACAATCGGAACAAAAAAATAGAAATATATATAAAATAGGTAGAAAAAAACAAAAAAAATTCAGCATCCTTTCACTTCTTGCCACCAGCCTTCTTTCCAACGGGTGCAGTAGCGGCCTTCGCAGGTGCAGCAGCAGCCTTCGCAGGTGCAGTAGCAGCCTTCGCAGGTGCAGTAGCGGCCTTCGCAGGTGCAGCAGCAGCCTTCGCAGGTGCAGTAGCGGCCTTCGCAGGTGCAGCAGCGGCCTTCGCAGGTGCAGCAGCCTTCGCAGGTGCAGCAGCGGTCTTGGCAGGTGCAGCAGCAGCCTTCGCAGGTGCAGTAGCAGCCTTCGCAGGTGCAGCAGCAGCCTTCGCAGGTGCAGCAGCGGCCTTCGCAGGTGCAGCAGCAGCCTTCGCAGGTGCAGCAGCGGCCTTCGCAGGTGCAGCAGCGGCCTTCGCAGGTGCAATAGCAGCCTTCGCGGACTTCTTGCCAGAGGGAGCAGCGGCCTTCTTCGCAGCAGCTTTCTGCTTCGCGGCGGCGGCAGCGGCAGCATCTTCGCGACGCGCACGCTCGCGGTCCTTCTCGCGCTTACGCAGCTCCTGCTTGCGGGCCTTGTGACGGTGCTGCTCATCCTTCAGGCGCTTCGCCGCGAGCTGCTCAGCCAGCTGCCTTTCCTTCTTCTTCTCGTTCTTCACCTTGTGGATGTGCTCCATGAGGTTACGCTTGTTGCGAAACACGTTCCCCTTCGCCTTCACGTACAGCTCGCGGTAGATGTGGCGGTCAATCTTCTTCTCCTCGCGGTACTTGCGCAGCAGGCGGCGGAGAATGCGCAGACGGCGCATCCACAGCTCCTTGCTCGGCATGCGGGCTTCGCGGGTACCCTCGCGGCGCCCAGCGCCCTCGTGGCGGCCCATGCTCTTCGCCTCCTTCATGTGGCGCCAGCGGGAGCGCGAGTGCACCTTGACAGGCTTGCGAATAATCAGACCATCCTTGATCAACTTGCGCACGCTCTTGCGCGAGTTTGCATTGGAAATCTCAGAGGCCTCATTAGGGTCCAGCCACACACGGTGGCGACCGCAGCGGAGAATGTCCGCCGCCAAACGAGCCTGCAGCTTCAGCGACACCATTTGATGGGGAGGTTGAAGTACTGGATGCTTCTAGTTAAGGAATAATTGAAATTTCAAAAACGAAGGAAAAAAGAGACCGTAGGAAGCGGGAAAACAAAAAATTGAGACAAAATAAATTACAATAGAAAACAAACTCACAGGAACAAATATCCGCAAGTACCTGTAAAACTCTTTGAGTGCAGCAGTGTAGCCTAAGACATCGTCACCGTTGCTTGTTATAACCACCAACAACGCCACGAGTTTATGCCATATGAAGTCTTATCCTAATTCAGGTAAATGTACATAATTTTGGCCGTCGCAACCCTCAACGTCTCGATGTTTCCCTCCTCTCTACTAACGCAACATCGTTTTTGATGATTCTGCCATGTTACTACTCTTTCCCTCCTACACGCGCCTCTCCAGCAAATTAAAAGCAATAGAAATAGTGACACGGAAACGGCGCAACAGTCAAAGTCACTCCGAAAGAAATGCGGAAAGAGCCCTCATCCTCTCAGGGGCAAGCTGCTCCTGCAGCCTTTTATCTATCTCAGCTTGGTAAGAATTCGCCACATTACGCCGCACACGCGCCTGTTGATGTCGCTCTGCAAGCTCGACAGGCACGAGAGTTGCTCCATCAACCATCCGTGACGCAATTCGGTGCCGTGCCTCCTTGTCTAATGCCATCCCGATCTGATGACACTGGCTCTTCTTCAGCTCCTTCGAATCAAGGCCTTTACACTCACGTCGATGGTCGCAAAAGATGTCTTTGTGCAGATACACCCCGCACATGTCACATTTAAAATACTCCAGGTCCGCAGTGACGTGCGACATCGTCTCTCACAACGCCGGCCGTCAGTTCCATACAGCGGAGGTCACACGACAACACAGATCGTAGAGAAGACAAACAAAAAAATAAGAAAAAGGAAGGGGAAAAGGAAAAAAGGCACTAAAGAATACTTTGATCTACTATAATGTCACGAACACCACAAACCAACACAAACGCGGAAAAAAAGACCCTCAATACCCACTTCTTCCTCAGAAAATATAAAATACCAAAAAAAAAAACAAGTTGGTCGTACTAGTGCGCGCTTCACTTCTTGCCACCAGCCTTCTTTCCAACGGGTGCAGTAGCAGCCTTCGCAGGTGCAGTAGCGGCCTTCGCAGGTGCAGTAGCAGCCTTCGCAGGTGCAGCAGCGGCCTTCGCAGGTGCAGCAGCGGCCTTCGCAGGTGCAGTAGCAGCCTTCGCAGGTGCAGCAGCGGCCTTCGCAGGTGCAGTAGCAGCCTTCGCAGGTGCAGCAGCGGCCTTCGCAGGTGCAGTAGCAGCCTTCGCAGGTGCAGCAGCAGCCTTCGCAGGTGCAGCAGCGGCCTTCGCAGGTGCAGTAGCAGCCTTCGCAGGTGCAGCAGCGGCCTTCGCAGGTGCAGTAGCAGCCTTCGCAGGTGCAGCAGCAGCCTTCGCAGGTGCAGCAGCAGCCTTCGCAGGTGCAGCAGCAGCCTTCGCAGGTGCAGCAGCGGCCTTCGCAGGTGCAGCAGCGGCCTTCGCAGGTGCAGTAGCAGCCTTCGCGGACTTCTTGCCAGAGGGAGCAGCGGCCTTCTTCGCAGCAGCTTTCTGCTTCGCGGCGGCGGCAGCGGCAGCATCTTCGCGACGCGCACGCTCGCGGTCCTTCTCGCGCTTACGCAGCTCCTGCTTGCGGGCCTTGTGACGGTGCTGCTCATCCTTCAGGCGCTTCGCCGCGAGCTGCTCAGCCAGCTGCCTTTCCTTCTTCTTCTCGTTCTTCACCTTGTGGATGTGCTCCATGAGGTTACGCTTGTTGCGAAACACGTTCCCCTTCGCCTTCACGTACAGCTCGCGGTAGATGTGGCGGTCAATCTTCTTCTCCTCGCGGTACTTGCGCAGCAGGCGGCGGAGAATGCGCAGACGGCGCATCCACAGCTCCTTGCTCGGCATGCGGGCTTCGCGGGTACCCTCGCGGCGCCCAGCGCCCTCGTGGCGGCCCATGCTCTTCGCCTCCTTCATGTGGCGCCAGCGGGAGCGCGAGTGCACCTTGACAGGCTTGCGAATAATCAGACCATCCTTGATCAACTTGCGCACGCTCTTGCGCGAGTTTGCATTGGAAATCTCAGAGGCCTCATTAGGATCCAGCCACACACGGTGGCGACCGCAGCGGAGAATGTCCGCCGCCAAACGAGCCTGCAGCTTCAGCGACACCATTGTAGCGGAATGACCTGTTTCATTTGTGCATAAATCAGAAAAAAAAAAAAAAATTTTAAAGGGGGAGAAAAAGAATGTTTTTCTTTATCGGATAAAAAACACTTCGACGCATGAGCCACGCAGTTGGAGAATAGCGAGCCCCAGTTCCATCAAGAAAAAAAAATAAAGAAATTTTTATTTTTGAAAGTAATTGTATTGCAAATATATACATACATGTATATATGTACGTGTATGTTTCATTTCGCTTATTTTTAATCCGTAAGCTAATAATAATAATAATGTTGGAAGGAATAATAAAAAATCTACTGTAGATAAAGACAAATAGAGCGGCACGCAGAAAGAAATGCCGGCTTTCTTTGGTCAGCTCGTCAAATTAGTAGAAAATAACAAAACCACGCAAATAAATGGTGCTACTCCCCATTTTCAATGGCTCTAGCGGCAGCTGCGACACCAACACCACCAGCATCATCCCACTCGATACTACCACGAGCAATTATAACACGGCATTATTTACCCCCAATATTTATCCTTACTCACCGAGGAGTGAAACCCCCATGAATTCATCATCATCACTATCACTACTATTATCACTCGTGTTATCTATTTTGCCTGTTTTACGTCTTTTTTGTAGTTCGGCCGTGACCCCCTCATAATACAACTCGTTGGGAAAAAGCTTCACGCGCATGTGATTTTCCGTTTCGTTGCCTTCGCTTGCGAAACGCAATGAAAACTGCCGCACAGCCTCTGCTGCCCCTTCATGTCCCGCAAACTCCACAAAGAAATGTACGCAGCCCTTCCCGTCCTTCCCACCACGCCGCTGTCCAAATATAAAGTAAGAAACAACCTTCCCGTACTGGCAACACTCCTCCAAGTACAGAAGCGCCATTGATTTGCTGTTACTTTGAGCGTCGCAAAACAACGAGATGGTTGGAGCAATCTGGCGAAAGGAGAGAACAGTGCGCCGTGACTGACATCTAGAAACGGCAAGAAATTTATGCAGTGGAAAAGATGATGACCCTTCCACCTCAGACGATGCTTCTTGAGCAAGCTGACGAAGGTGTGCCAGGTTTGTGAGTGTATCCACCATTTCCAGATCCGTGTTTTCTTTCTTTGCTTCCCCTGCTTCCTCTTTCTCTTCTCCATCCTCAGTAGCAAAGCGCAAAAACAGCGGTTCCTGAGAAATAGACTTTGCCGTGGCAGAAAAAACACGATTTAACATCACAGCACCAGAAACCACACGATCGATTGAACCGCGCTGGAAAAGACACTGTACAACACTTCCATCAAATATCTGCCCGGAGAGCTCATCTTCCAAGTGACGCATCAGCAGTGCAGTCCTTGACGGATGTGCGGCACCATCGCCTATGGGTGTAATGATGGCTACTGTCTCCGCCATGAACCATGTCCTCTCATTTTTTACAGAGTATTGGTCCGGGCCTATGCATAAGTATGCCAACTGTACGTCTATGACAAAAGTTCTGTGGTTTTCGTTTGCGTTAGGAGATGATTTTGCTTCAAACCTTGACCAAAAATTTTGAGCACGTCGTTTTGTCTCTGCTGCAAATTCTTCAAAAGCGGCTGCATCAAGCATTAACCGAGAGTGTGAAAGGGCGTTGTGCACCACCAATCGAGGACATTCCCTCTTGGATTCCTTCTCAATAGCTACACCATGATCATGTTCATCTCTCACACGCTTGCGAGGAGCGTCGGTCACAAGATCGCCGTTTTTGTCAGGGTGAACCAGGGGTTGTTTCATGGAAATTCGTACAACCTCATTTTTATTCCTGCCATCTCCACGCCTGTCACGTAAAGCAAGCAGTATTTCAAAGAGATCCTTTCCTTTCCCACATCCACCAACCAAACAATACATCTGACATCTTTGTGGGAGCCCACTAAAACTGATAGAGCCATGTCTAGTTCCGTGAAGAATTTTATTCCTTACTGGCTTGGGCCTCGGTAACACAGGCCTTTTGTGTTCCATAAATAACCGCTGCAGCATTGGTCCGTATCCCAAAGCATGCTGCAGGTCCAGATCCACAAAAAACAGTTGGACAACAAAATCTAGCGAATATGGTCTCCACCGCGTTGATGACGCCGTCCAACGCGAATCGTGCGAGACCTGATAGAGAATTTCTTCAAGACCATCAAGAGTGCCAAGTAAACTCAATTTTGCCACGCTCTCCCAGAGCGGCACGGTGCCCACAACAATATCCGCCCTTTTTCCACTTGGCATAGGAGGGTACGCCCCAAACAAGTTGTGCGTAACTAAATGAAGGGCAGATCCAAAACGATCAAGCAATACGTATAACTCATCACACTGATCCTTTGTGGCACAAAGCACCAAAGCTTGGGGTCCTTGTTCACTCTCCAGCATCGGCCGATGTGATACATGCAGAACGATAGAAAGACACATGGCGCAGAGAGCCTCAACTTTTGAGCAGCAGTGTTCAGCAGCAACTTCAAACATGTTGGCATCATCCAAAGAAGCCAACTTTCGCCGTAGAGATACTTGCGCTTCCAAAGAATCTTCTGACAAACTAACTCCAGTTCCTTTCAAATCCAGAAATATATCTTCTCCGTGAAGCGCATTTAAATAGCAATTCCAAAACCAACTGCCACCAAACCCCAGCATTGCTTCGTACCGAGGAATCATCTCTTTCAATATTGGTATAAAAGATGGGGAGATGCAATTCTGCTGAAAAACCTGTGAATTTGTTAATAGTTGGCACCCGCCTTGCACATCCACCATGGGAATGCCGCAAGCGTTGGCGGGTGGTGAATCGCATGACTTCAAAAAAACGCCTGTCATTGGCCTTGTGCCTTACTTAAGATTATAGCTTAGAAACATCGGTGGTTGTCAAGAAGAAATGTTTCTTCATGGACGTTTAGTACGTTTAACGTTTCGTTCGTTGTTTGTTGTGTATAAATTTGCAGTCCGTCACCGCGGCTATTCGTGATATTGTTGGGTATTTTAAAGACAATCATCAAAAGGATTAAATAGACCCACTCAAAGGAAATGCGATATCGCAACTTATATATATATGTACGGATACATCACCAACAAAGACGCATTGCACACGCACACGTCCACACACCTATTCCATACCCACTGGCCAAAAATCATTCTATAAAAAACACACGCCGCTGGCTCCAAGCCAATAAGACTCATTCACTAAATTTTGCCACCCTATCAATAATTTACAGCCACGACAACACTGCAAACCACAACAGTAACAGAAAGAATCCAAACTGCATGCGCCCACACAACGTTTGGCGTAGAAAAATCATCCACTTCACTGCAAGAATCGACGTCTTTCGGTTCAGCCACAATGCGAGAACATGCATGCTCTTTCAATGCAAACTTTGCAGGACGCAATCTGCTTTGTAGTCTCATTTTGGAACCAGAACTAAGAAGAGCGGCGCAGGTCCTCAGAGAATTCACATCCCCTTCCAATTCCTTCGATATTTTATATTGACTTAAAGTAATGGCATTCTGGAGTGCCGCTGTTTTATCAGGATGAATATACCTGCAACGCGAGCCATAGTTACATCTACCACTCATGAACTGTGCACAGACATCGGCACCGATACGTGACTTAGCTACTTTCTCAGCAAATAGAAACTTCTTCGTCCTCTTCGTCGCTTGATTCGCAGCGCCACCAGTATGATCCGAAAAAAGCCAGGAGTGCGCCGACAGCTGCTCCTTATACTTCTGCTTTTCCTCCTCCATGTCACCAATCTTGCGCAAAAGTCCCAAGTGAAATGGGTTATTCGTCGGATCGGGACACCCTAGTGCATTATATCGAGTTGCAAGCTCTATTTCCCCAGCATCATGGGAAGCTACCATTGTATCGTCCAAGCGGACGAACAAAATATTCGGGTTGGTGCAAACAAGACGAAACACAGCCTTAATGGTGGCGTTTCCACCTCGCGTGCCTGATAGATCCAAGGCCCGGATGCAGGGATGACCCTCCAATGCACGGCAAAGTGGCACAAGCGACACATCAGAAACGTCAAGGTACCTTATCTGAAGTGAAAGAATGGAGCTGTTGTGCTTCACCGCAGCAGCAAAACATATCAAGTCGTAATCACCAAATTGCGACAGGCCATCATAATCCTCCAAGCTAACGCTTTGTGCAACATTTTGCACAGTTTGCTGAATAAGAACATTGATGTCCATGCCGGGCTCAAACTCCTCAAACTCGTACGCATTCAGAACCTCACCCCCTCCCTCACTTGACCCGGTAGAGCACTCACTACCCGAATCCGCAAGATATTGATCATAAAGTACCCTCCTCCTCTTCTTTTTCCTCTTTCTTTTGGCTGTCGCAACCCCGTCTGCTGGGGGAAATATCTTTTGCAATAACACGGAACCTTCGTCTGCCGCGGGGCATTCAGCATTCCGCCACATTGAAGCTACCACTTCAATAGACATTAAAAAAAAAAAAAATCGGAAAAAAAAACAGCCAATGCGTAACTTTGCACGAGCCACCCATGGGACGGTGCAAACCAAAAATTAGCTCATGGCATAAAACCAATGCACCAAATCGGTAAAAAAAATTTTGCTTCACTTTGATTACGCAACTACAACAATTTCTGAAAATGTTTTTGTGCTTAGTCTTACTGAAAAAAAATAATCTTCCGAGACGCAGGAAGAATCCTGAGCTTATCAATAATAAAAAACAAACAACATAGAAATAAGAATAATCTTCTGGGCCGCTGGCTGGATCCTGAAATTATTTACAAAAATCAAACAAGATAGAGAAAAAGGGGAGTATCGAAGATGCAGTTAATTGCCTCCGTGTTTCCCTCCTATAATATATATATATATATACTGTTGACCGCTCACGTGGCCTTCGCACTCAGGGAGTGTATGAAATATTATTGCTTACGACGTGGCAGACTTTGGGCTCCTCCAACCACAAGACCCCGCCGCAGGGTTGGAGTCAAAAAAGGGGGTTAGACGGCAAAAACAATAAAATTCATCCTGCCGTCATCGTTTCCTTGACTCCTCCCATCGCGGTCTTCCAAGGAACCCTAAGATGGGAAAGGACCGCACAGAAACATATTCGTCTTATCAGAACATATTAAATTAGGTCGCCCGCATTCTCGCGGACATTCTTTTCGCACGCCCCCAATAATAAAAACACACACACCAAACATATTCAAGAAAAACACATTCAAAAAAAAAATAAGATAAATAGGAAATAAAAAATAAAAAAACATCGCGCTCCTCCCGTTTGCTTTGCCCTTCCTCTCGGATCCAAAGCAGGGCATGCATCATCGGTTCACCACTGGGAACCCGAATTGCATCGACCCGTAGAAGACACGAGGTCCTCCCTCCATTTCTGGCGTTATGTTAGTAGTGTATTCGGTTAATTGCGGTAATCAATCATCCCCAGCACCCATCCCGCAATTCCTCTTATGCTTTGCCGGTTTTCCGTTTCGCCTCCGCACACATCATCCCACCAGCTGTCTCCCTGCACATATTTCCCCAGTATTTCTCATGGCGGACGCTTTTTTTTTTTTTTTTTTGCTCTTGTCTTCGCTCGCCCGCAGTGCCCCCCAAACATCCCACTTCCCTCCCTAACAATGCTGCCGTACCCATGCAATTATCGTTGCCTTGCATTCGCCCTGATCCCAGAATTCACTCAAAATTTACCTCGTTTTGCCCCGTTATGTATGTTTATGTTTTATTTATTTATATATATGTATGTATTCATATATTATTTTGCTTTTTCACAGCAACGTTTGCCCTCCTCCACGCTGCCGCCGCATTTCGCCTCATACTCCGACAGTTTTTTCTTTGCCTCTTCCAGCTGCGCCTCCAGCGACCCGTAAGTTGGGCGTGTCACTTCGCCCTCCTCCAGGCCGTTCTCCACCAGCCAATTCTTGTCCGGGAACTTTGTCATGTAGTTGCGGATGCCATCCGGGAATACCACAACGCACCGCTGGTCAGGACGAAGATCTTTCGCTGCCTGCAGCACACCCCACATGGCGGCACCACTGCTCCCTCCGACGAGGAGCGCCTCTTCGCGGTGAACCTCCGACGCCAGCGCAAAGCTTTCCTTGTCAGCGGACTTCACCCACCGATCAACGTACTTCCGTTCGCAGACATCTGGCACAAAATCGTACCCGATGCCCTCAACGAGGTACGGCTTCGGATCCAGCGGTACCGAGGGATCGGCCAAAATGCTCCCGTACGGATCGACGCCGACAATGACAATGTTGGGCAGCAATTCCTTCAATCGCCTTGCCACTCCGGCCATTGTGCCGCCCGTCCCAGTGGTGAACACCGCCATGTCAACCTTTCCACCGCACTGATCGTAAATCTCCTGAGCCGTGCCTTCGTAGTGCGCCTTCGGATTGCTTGGGTTCCGGTACTGGTCCAGCAACACGTAGCCCTTCTCCTTCTCCAGACGCCGAGCCATGCCAATGAGACTATCCGGGTGATCCCATGGCAATGCGGTCTCCGTTCGAATCACCTCTGCTCCCAGGGCCTGGAGGGTCACCTCCTTCTCATGTGACATCTTTTTGGGCATGGTGATGATCATGGGGTATTTCTTCACCGCAGCCACCAGACTGAGCCCGATGCCCGTGTTCCCACTTGTCGCCTCAATAATTGTTTGATTGGGGCGCAGTCGGCCACTCGCCTCTGCGTCCAGAATCATTTGCCGAGCAATGCGGTCCTTGACGCTGCCACCGGGGTTGAGGAATTCACACTTTGCAACCACATCGCAGCACACGCCGTGTTTCTTCGGCACGTGATTGAGTCGGATGCAGGGGGTGGAGCCGATGGCGTCGAGGACGGTGTCAAGAATGCATGTTCGCCTGTCGGGCACTTCCTTTTTGTTGTTTACTGCTGAGGGGTTCTGAGCCATGATTTGGACGTCTTCTCTACCATTCGGGATCACAAACAATAACAACAACATGGTGAAGAGAAAGGACAAGTGGTGAAAGCAGCCATTTCGTGGCGGTGCTGGGGGTTGCCGCTCCCCACTCCTAGAAAGCGCGGGCGCGAGTCACGCAAATATTCGCCCGGGCCGCTGACCAGACACCAGACTTTTCCATAAAAATAAAATGGGACGGGAAGGAAGGGGTGGTGGAGAGACAGTGACTTCGCCGCGTCCCCGTTGTTCGCTCCAATTATATATACATTTATTCGGCTGGCCGCCACCGTGACGTGCTGCAGACTCTGCGGAGTGGAGATATTATTAGTTACGAGGTGGCTGAGTTCAAGTTCCTCCAACCACAAGACCCCGCCGCAGGGTTGGAGTCAAAAAAGGGGGTTAGACGGCAAAAACAATAAAATTCATCCTGCCGTCATCGGTTCCTTGACTCCTCCCATCGCGGTCTTCCAAGGAACCCTAAGATGGGAAAGGACCGCACAGAAACATATTCGTCTTATCAGAACATATTAAATTAGGTCGCCCGTATTCTCGCGGACTTTCTTTTCGCACGCCCCCAATAATAATAATAAAGCATATCCAATTAAAACAACTAAACAAAAAGGGGGTAAATAAGAATGTCATGATTTTATGCAAACCCGACAATCATCATCATTATCTCGTGCCGCACCAGCCAAATGACACCTAACCGCACACATCGTGAATGGACCTGTTTTTTTTTTTCTTACGGCTTTTTGCACCATCTCACTGCAAGCAAAAAGGAAAAATATTTTTGCTTAGGGCTGTAGCATTTTTGTATTTCTATTTATGCTCGTTACATAGCATCAATGCATCAAATCGGTCATAAAGTTTCGCTTCACTTTCATTACGCTACTAAAACAATTTCTAAGAGCAGTTTTTTGCTAAGGCTTATTGAAAAACAGAAAATAAAAATATATTTAAGGGGCGCTTAATTAATCATAAAAACGAAAAACATATATATGATATATAATGATGTTCTTGGCGGCCAACCCCCAAGCAAAGTCATGTTCGCATATCATTGCTCTATATTTCGACACTCTATGACAAATCGCCAAATTTCATCCAGTTTCTCTCATGAAAGGACGATATCAAATCCAACTCCGGGGACTCAATGCAAACACAAGAAGCAAACAGCCTTGCCGAAACTAGATAAGGATCAGCATCGCCAGCAGGTCTCCGATCCTCCATATATCCCTTTCGCTCCGCCGCAACAGCGTTGGGGATGCGAATCGACGTACCCCTCGTACCAACTCCAGCGGTGACCTCGTTTGGCTTTGAAGTCTCGTGTTTCCCCGTTAACCGTTCGTTGTTTTCAGCTCCATACAAAACGATATCCTTTGAAATTGTTTTCTTTAACCTCTCCACGTATTCGTAAATCACGCGCAATCCATTCTCATTCCGGGTCGAGGCCGTAGAAAAATTGGTATGAAGCCCGCTGCCATTCCATTCGCCCCGAATGGGTTTTGCACGATAGTCAGCATCCAATCCATCATCTTCTAGAATCCGTAGTAATACCCACCGCGCCACAGTCAACTGATCCCCCATTTCAATGCCCTCGCAGGGACCCACTTGAAACTCCCACTGGCCTGGAGCGACCTCCGCATTTGTGCCAGAGATATTTATCCCCATCTGTAGACACACTTCATAATGCAAGTCAACATAGCGCCTCCCATGAACACACAGGCAGCCTGTAGAGCAGTAATATGGTCCTTGTGGAGCCGGAAATCCTCTCGGCGGCCAACCATATGGATGTCCATCCTTAATCAGGAAAAACTCTTGTTCCATTCCAAACCAAGGATGTTCCTCAGGCGCACGCTCAAATATGCGACGCGCCACAGCACGCGAGTTGTCATTTGTTGGCTCGCCATTTGGCAAATAGCATTCGGCCAAAACAAGAATCCACGGCACCGTTGTCGAAAGTCGGGGAAGACAGCAGTGATATGCGTTAACTGGATTGAGAAGAATCTCCGTGTCTGCGCCAAGAGCCTGTTTCGTGGAAGAGCCATCAAAATTCCAGACGGGGAAAATGCCGTCAGCAAGAAGCTCCTTCGGATGCTTTGCCACCTCCTCGGTCGTCAAGTACGCTGTTCGGTCCTTACTTCGAATGTCATGGTGAGAATCCCTGCCAGAGAGCCAGACATACGTTAATCTGCAAGCGATTCTTTTCTCCGCCAAGCCTGACATCCTTTTTTGTTGTTGTTTTTGTTTTTGGAGCTTCAAAGCTGTAAAAAAAAAAATGTATAAATATATAAATTGGTTAGAAGCCTTTTCATCCCAATAAGGAACTTTTTCATTTATATATTTTATACGGCTCTTGGAGGCAAAAAGCGTCACCCGAAACAGCATTTCTTCTCTCTCCCTCCCCCCCCCCCAAAAAAAAAAAAAATTATTTATCACGCGTTCATCGAAAAAACGATGCTCATTGTCGATTAACAATCGACATAAATCTCAAATCAAATTCCAAAACAAAATGCACCCAATCCAGCAATACTAATTCCTTTCAAAATTTATAAGCAGTAAATAAACAACAATAGTACCCCTTTACCGATCCACAGATGCGAAAAGAATAATCTTCTGGGCCGCTGGCTGGATCCTGAAATTATTTACAAAAATCAAACAAGATAGGGAAAAAGGGGAGTATCGAAGATGCAGTTAATTGCCTCCGTGTTTCCCTCCTATAATATATATATATATATACTGTTGACCGCTCACGTGGCCTTTGCACTCAGGGAGTGTATGAAATATTATTGCTTACGACGTGGCAGACTTTGGGCTCCTCCAACCACAAGACCCCGCCGCGAGGTGGGGATCAACAGGTGGTGGGTGGGTGGCAAAATAAAAATAAATTATCTTGCCTCTGTCTGCTCCCGGATGCCCTTAAAGTCGCATTCTTCCCAAAAGATTCATACGGTAGAAAAGCGTCGTACAGAAGAGCATTAGTTCTATCAGGATATATGTGCATACATATATACATTAATGAAGGCAGCCAGCTCTCCCGCGATCATTCGCTTCACAAGCCCCTAAAAAAAATGCGCCCGCATGTTGATATATTCGCGAATCCCTACAAAAAGAGGGAGCACACAACAGTGGAAGGCCACATGCTTTTTTGGCTATGCCCAACATTCCCCAACCAGAAAGCGATGTGCCCAACACCCTTAAACTAGAAAAGAAAATAAACCCACAAAAAACATGGATGACAAGCGGGACCCCCGCTAAAACAATGGCAGGCCTGAGTGTCCTTCAACCGCCCGCCCCCTCAGCGTGGAAAGCCGTAGAGGATGGGTTGGGGTGAAAAAAAAAACTCTCCTACTGCCCTCCAAGTTCGTAGTTTAGAAGACAAAAAGCAGTTGATACGCGAAAGAAAAGTTTGGTTGAAGAATAAGCGCCATCATCTCCAAAACCCCATCTGGCGGAAAACTTGTTTCAAGAGCCAACTGAACAACAAAAAAAAAAAAAAAATGGAGACTCCTTTATGATTTTCTAGTGATAATAATAATAATAATAATAATAATAATAATAATAATAATAATGGGATAGTAATAAAACCAAAAAAATATCAATAGATCAATCAGATTCTTTAATATATTGGAATCCATTCAAAGATATGAGTTGTGAATATTCCACGTTTATTTCCATCCCCATTTTTCCTCGTTGTTCTCTGTGTCTGTAGGAGAATAATGTGTCTCACCACGTAGACGTTACATGCTGCATCGAATTCCATGCGATTTCCCCCAGACAAAGAGATAACTCCCTTTATCTTATAAGCGAGCTCCAGGTGATCCGCAGTAAGCGTCCAAATAGAAATTGCACCCATTCACACTCGGGTCCTCTTCTAACTGTCAGTTATCATCAGGATCGCCAGATTACACAAACAAGTTTTTCCCAAATCCACGTTTGTGAGATAAAAAAATTTACTGGGGACTCTAACATTAGCCGATGATCAGACCTCCGGAAATTTCGGCCAGACATTAGTCAAATAAAAATAAAAATAATAATTTGAAAAAAGCACCAACGGCAATCAAAAAAAAAAAAAGAAAAAAGAAAAAAAAACATAAAGTTAACCGAAATTTGTGCACTTTTTTCTATTCCGCCCCATTCCAATGCAAATGCCCTTTAAAAAGTATTGCAAACTGTCAGCAATTTGCGTAATCGTTATTACCCAACGCAGGATATGTGCCAATACCAGTGAAGCCTCGTTCACTCCAAAAAGAACAATAAGTTGGTTATAAAAAAAAAATAACAATAATTCCATTCAAGAACAAGATAACCTTTTAAAAAGGTGGCACAGCAATAACACATCGCCATGCGCGCCGTGGACGCATGTTCGACCAATTGTGGTACAAGATGCTGTGTTTATGCCTCCTGGAAGAACGATAAACATCAGGAGATTGTTGAGAATTGCGGAGAAAGCAGCCCTTTCTAAAACTCCAAGTGTATTCAAGAGTAACATGGCAACACCAAATGCCAATGCTTCAGCAACAACGAAAAGAGAAACGGAACTAACAAAGATATTCTTTCAAATCATCCGCTTGCAACGCTTCCTAGACACAAAGATTACCCAGCGCTTGTCGATTTCATCTCAAAAATTTTCCCGGAGTTATAATTAAGGCAAGCTCTATCCAAGCCACAATATTGATTCCTAGCATAGCTCCACGAGCGCCTCAATTCACCAAAAAGTGCTGAACTAGTGGAATCACAACAACACCCACTACGGGTAATCAAAACTTAAGCTGAATAAAACAGAGTCTAGAAATCTCGCAAGGCAACCAATGAAATG
The DNA here is from genome assembly GCF_000209065.1 of Trypanosoma cruzi. NCBI lineage: Eukaryota > Euglenozoa > Kinetoplastea > Trypanosomatida > Trypanosomatidae > Trypanosoma > Trypanosoma cruzi. Next base: position 286,765 of record NW_001849554.1, read on the forward strand.
ATTTTAAAAAGTTCAAAAAACCCATAAAATCAGAGGCAATTTCAAATATCTTTTCCCGTGGCATTTTGGTAGAGCAGCTTGTATCAAATAATAATAATAATAATAATAATAATAATAATAATAATAATAATAATAATAATAATAATAATAATAATAATAATAATAATAGGATAGTAATAAAACCAAAAAAATATCAATAGACCAATCAGATTCTTTAATATATTGGAATCCATTCAAAGATATGAGTTGTGAATATTCCACGTTTATTTCCATCCCCATTTTTCCTCGTTGTTCTCTGTGTCTGTAGGAGAATAATGTGTCTCACCACGTAGACGTTACATGCTGCATCGAATTCCATGCGATTTCCCCCAGACAAAGAGATAACTCCCTTTATCTTATAAGCGAGCTCCAGGTGATCCGCAGTAAGCGTCCAAATAGAAATTGCACCCATTCACACTCGGGTCCTCTTCTAACTGTCAGTTATCATCAGGATCGCCAGATTACACAAACAAGTTTTTCCCAAATCCACGTTTGTGAGATAAAAAAATTTACTGGGGACTCTAACATTAGCCGATGATCAGACCTCCGGAAATTTCGGCCAGACATTAGTCAAATAAAAATAAAAATAATAATTTGAAAAAAGCACCAACGGCAATCAAAAAAAAAAAAAGAAAAAAGAAAAAAAAACATAAAGTTAACCGAAATTTGTGCACTTTTTTCTATTCCGCCCCATTCCAATGCAAATGCCCTTTAAAAAGTATTGCAAACTGTCAGCAATTTGCGTAATCGTTATTACCCAACGCAGGATATGTGCCAATACCAGTGAAGC
>NW_001849554.1:287693-290877 GCF_000209065.1 Trypanosoma cruzi
ATACCCTTTTAAAAAGGTGGCACAGCAATAACACATCGCCATGCGCGCCGTGGACGCATGTTCGACCAATTGTGGTACAAGATGCTGTGTTTATGCCTCCTGGAAGAACGATAAACATCAGGAGATTGTTGAGAATTGCGGAGAAAGCAGCCCTTTCTAAAACTCCAAGTGTATTCAAGAGTAACATGGCAACACCAAATGCCAATGCTTCAGCAACAACGAAAAGAGAAACGGAACTAACAAAGATATTCTTTCAAATCATCCGCTTGCAACGCTTCCTAGACACAAAGATTACCCAGCGCTTGTCGATTTCATCTCAAAAATTTTCCCGGAGTTATAATTAAGGCAAGCTCTATCCAAGCCACAATATTGATTCCTAGCATAGCTCCACGAGCGCCTCAATTCACCAAAAAGTGCTGAACTAGTGGAATCACAACAACACCCACTACGGGTAATCAAAACTTAAGCTGAATAAAACAGAGTCTAGAAATCTCGCAAGGCAACCAATGAAATGATTTTAAAAAGTTCAAAAAACCCATAAAATCAGAGGCAATTTCAAATATCTTTTCCCGTGGCATTTTGGTAGAGCAGCTTGTATCAAATAATAATAATAATAATAATAATAATAATAATAATAATAATAATAATAATAATAATAATAATAATAATAATAATAATAATAATAATAATAATAATAATAATAATAATAATATATTTTTTTACAGTTATCATGGATAAAATACCAACCAAAACTCCTCTTTGAAAGAACAACACCTTTTTCATCACTCGCTGGATCTCTAGCGTAAGCATGCGAGCAAACTGGTTCAATAGCAAAAGTCAATCGACAAACCGAATATTGAGTAAAAATTAAAATAATAAGCCACCCTACAGAAGCATCTGAAAGAAAATAATTAACCAGAGAAGAGCCCATAAAAGAAAATGGTAAAACTTCCAAATCAAAAATAAACGCAATACTCGTAGCAGAAGGCAAATTCAGGGAAATAAAAAAGAGCAATCCAACCTAAACCCAAAAAGAATCCTCATCGGCTTGTTGCTCAAACAAATGAATCTTCTCATTAACCAATATATCGCCATCGATTGATGAAGTTGGCGCGAGGGTCCTTGAAGCTTCGTTTAAAAAAATTGCGCTCATGAGCATGTGCATTTTCTCCAAATGTCATGGAAAATTCGGGGACTCGACGCCCAGCATCTGTCAGTTCAAACTTCTCCAAGCTTTCCTCAGCAACGGCTTCAGATAATTCCTTACCCTTTTATATTCCCTTTAAGAAAACAAAAAAAAAGAGAGAAAAAGCCGTTTTAATAGCAAAAAAAAAAAGGGTAATGAATCATAAAGGGGCAGAATTTTAAAAATGTCATTAAAGAAAAACCACAGAAAAAAATCATTTAAATGATAATAATGTCAATAACAAAAATAACAATGGCAAAATTGGTTATATATGGAAAGAAAAAATATTTTTTTTCTTTTTTTTTTGATTGATATCGACATTAGCAAACTTTTCCACCGCACATATTTAACCCTCACATCCTAATTTATTTATTTATTTTTTTCATTGCTTTCCTCATCATTCTCTCTTCCTTATTTCTTGTTTCTTCTGGGAAACGCCACTTAATTTAACCGCTTATTTATTTATTCAAACCCATCCATTATTGTGACGACAAATATGCCTTCCATTTCTAAGCTCATATATGGAAACAGAAACAAAAAGAACTAATCACCATCCTTTTAACCCTTTCATCCCGACACATTTCGCGACTTTATCATATATCTTTTTTTCCGATCAAAGGAAATTCTGAAAAGAATAACAAACCCTCTGGATAAAGAGGCACCGCGATTTTATGACACACACTTTCAACATTTTTTTCAAACCAGCCCTTATGCCAAAAGCATCTCTATTTTCAAGGTAAAAAAAGAGGTATCGGCGTATATAAATCATTATATACTTACATTTTCAAGGCCACAAAAATAAAACAGATTCAATAAGCAGGCCGTTTGATTTTGTCATTCCATACAATAAATCCATATTCCATGTAGGAAGCAGGAATAGACAAAACTAAATATATTTTTTCTCTGATTTCTTTTGATTTGCCCAAAAAGGAAAACGATTTTTAATAGTGAAACACCAAAAATATATGATACTGCTTTACTTTAATTTTTTTCTTTTTGGGTGCTTTATGTAACCTAAAAATAAAAATAAAACCCAAAAAAAATCCACCTTTTCGCGCCTCGCGCACCAATAAAACAACTGACCGGCAGCAAATTTAACAATAATAATAATATTAATGAAAAATAAAAAGGTAAGTCAACTTTCTATGATGCGCGCGCTTGCGCACCTTGCCCGCCAAAAGCTTCGCCAAGGCCCTGGCTCAAAACACACACCGACACACAAACCCCATGCCCACCAAAAAAGGCCTCCAGCACCACGGCCAACGAAAAAAACGCAACTAAAAAGAACAAAAAAACGCGCCGACACGCCCCGACCACCAAAGCAACAGTAAACCCGTCGCCTCCGGCCTGGCGTCGTGGGTGGTCGGTTCCTGCGTCTCCCGGCCACGCGGCCACCGCGGAGCCCCAAACACCCGCGGCCAACCAAACGCGCCGCCCCCCTCTCCTAGAAAGCGCGGGCGCGAGTCACGCAAATATTCGCCCGGGCCGCTGACCAGACACCAGACTTTTCCATAAAAATAAAATGGGACGGGAAGGAAGGGGTGGTGGAGAGACAGTGACTTCGCCGCGTCCCCGTTGTTCGCTCCAATTATATATACATGTATTCGGCTGGCCGCCACCGTGACGTGCTGCAGACTCTGCGGAGTGGAGATATTATTAGTTACGAGGTGGCTGAGTTCAAGTTCCTCCAACCACAAGACCCCGCCGCAGGGTTGGAGTCAAAAAAGGGGGTTAGACGGCAAAAACAATAAAATTCATCCTGCCGTCATCGGTTCCTTGACTCCTCCCATCGCGGTCTTCCAATGAACCCTAAGATGGGAAAGGACCGCGCAGAAACATAATCGTCTTATCAGAACATATTAAATTGGGTCGCACGCTCCCAGAGGAGAAACCTGGGAGAAGCTTGTAGAAGCGATGGCGTGGGGCGAGTGCGGAGAAAATTGGCGCGGGGGGTTCGCGATTCTTTATGGGATTCTGGATGGGGAAAAACGTGGGGGC
>NW_001849554.1:290977-317850 GCF_000209065.1 Trypanosoma cruzi
GCGCCATCCGCCCCTGCGGCCAGCCATGTCGTGTGGCGATTTTGAAGCGAAGCGTCGCGTGGGTTTCCGCGCCGTTTTCGGGGAAGCCGGGAAACTCGGTTTCCCCCAAAGCCGCGCAGCTATATCGGCATTGCCTTTGTAACGATCCTTTTTCGTGTCTGTTTCAAATCGCGTCGGGGTCGGAGGCCCGGGTTATGGACGCGAAACGCTTCTTAATCGCCTCTCGGAGTCTTGCGCCGGGGTTCCGCCGGGGGCTTCCCGGTTGCCTGGCGCAAGGCAGAATTTTGCTGCCGGAAAGTCGTCTAGAAACGCCGCGGCGGTCCCACACCTCCATATCGTTTTTTAATGCTTTTTTTCTGTCCCAAAGCGGCCGTGGCGACATAAAAAAGGGAACGGCAATAACTTTCAGAGTTTCCGGTTGCGGGACAATGTCCCAATCCGGCGCGTGGACCGCCCGACCGCCGTCATGAGGTTATAACGGGAGGGTGTCGAGGAGGAAGAAGAAGTCGCACACACCGCACGTCAAGCGCTCGTCGGTGTAAAAAAAAAAAACATTCCTGGTGTCCAGGCGGGCGTCGGGCATCGAATCCACGACTTTGTGCGCAGGTGCATTGCGACTCCTGCCCACTCTTCGGCTGACCGGCACGCGCCCTGCAGATCACAAGGAACCCTCTGTGTTGGTGGTGCCGTCCCTTCCTCACACTGAAGAGGCAGGACCGCCCCGACCTTCTCCGGAACCACCACCTGGAGTGTCCACGGCACCTCCTCATAGAACGACGAGCAGCAGATCAACGTCGCCCTGCCCAAGCTGCAGCAGCGTCTTCTCGTCCGTCCACAATATGAAGGCACACGCCCGACGCACTAACCCCGGCACTCCAACCGTTGCAGAAGGCCTCACATGTGGATTCCGCGACAGCTCCACGGTCTTCAAAACGACCACCTCACGCGCAGGTCACTACCAAAAATGTCAAGCGCATCAAGGAGCAAAAAACAAACAACGCACCTCTGCAAGCTCCAATGACAGCTGTAGCCCTTCAGCCACTCCTCTGCCGCAACCCCCACCAGCCGCTGAGCCCCGACAATACACGGGAAGACCTGCCGCACACGCTGTGGGAATGCCCCCGTCCTCGACAACTGAGCGTTCAAACCCTTGGAGGAAATCCATGTCGCATGACAGCGGCGTTCAAGACGGAAAACCGGACGGCCCCGGGCTATTAACGAACAGTCGCCGCGACCTGCGAAAAAAATGGTCAGAAAAAAACTTTTTTAGAAGCTTGAAGAGAATGGTCGCGGGAGAGTTGCCTAAATTAACGAATGGTATGTATGTACCCTCATAAAGTTAATGCTCTTCTTTACGACGCCTTTCTGCCGTATGAATTTTTGGAACGCCACAAATTTAAGAGATCAGGGGGCCGACAGAGGCAAGATAAATTTTTATTTTATCTATTCAGGGAAACATCCAGGTTGGTTTATATAAAGAAACGGCGCTGGTTTCCAACACCGCCTCCGAGTGGAGCGATATTCGCGCCCGTCTCCCGGACTTGTCCTACCAACATTGCGGTATCCAGGCGCAGCTCGTGTTCATGGATGGAAACGAAACGCGCAATGCGAAATTAACTGTGGCCAACCCATCGACAGACCCACTCTCGATCTCGGGATCCGACGCCAAACCCTGAGAGGATTCGCCCATTACAGGAAATGTCGCGCACCGCCTGGAGCCTCAAGCGCCTAATTTTGAGACCCAACCGCTCGCGCCCGTCATTTGGAGACAGCTCGCACGTTGAGGGTTCAACAATGGCTGATCATTGCGGAAATGCAGAGATAAAACTCGGACTACGCCGTCACCGAAGTGCGGTGTCAAAACGCCGAGCTTAATTCGCGGGTGGAAGAGGCGCGTGGCAACCCATCCATGCGGTAATCTAATTTCGCCGGAGCCCGCGACCATCTGGGAGAACCGGAGCGTGCGGTCGCCGGACGCGAACAACAGTTGGAGACAGCCCCTGCCCAACCCCAGGCACAACTCCAGGAACGAGAGGCACGCATCAGTGCCTTGGAAGTGCGGCGAGCCGTGCGGGAGGCAGAGACGGCGGCAGGGAAGAAGCCCCCGCCACTCGGAGAGACCCAACAGATGGATCAGTCACGCGGCAAAATATGACCGAAGACGGCGTTATTAAACGGCAGCGTCCGACGCGTCGTTTGGCGGTTGGGGGCGCGCCACCACGCACGGCCCGAGGATCTCCGGCAGGAGGGTGGCGACAGGCGCCGTACAAACGGGGCGGAAGGGCACCAGATGGAGCCATTTACATGGCTGCCCGCGGAGCGGTATTTGTATCCGCTGCTGAATTCCATCGGCGCTTATCAGCGCTATACATACCGTTTGCATGCCGTATGTGACGCGCGACGACAAAAGCTACTGCTAAGCGGGGACATTGAGCAGAACCCAGGCCCCATAGCAGTACTCCAGATGAACGTTTCTTGCCTCACGCCGTCAAAACTCGCAACATTAATGGCGCAAGGAGCAGACATAATAGCCATTCAGGAGGCTTGGAAGTCGTCAGAGCAGATCGCCAGCATGCACACTGGAGATTATGTGCTCTATGCACAGTCGCGCATCGGCAAGGGAGGCGGTGTGGCGGTGCTGGTGCGGAAAACTCTCCGCTCCAAGCGTATACCTCTCACCATCCCCCAGCATGACACCAGCCTTGAAGTGGTGGTGGTCCAGGTTGCTCTGGACCAGAACCGTGATCTCATTGTAGCGAGTGCCTATATGAGACCACCACCGCAAGTAACGCAATCCTTCAGGCGGTTAGTAAACTGCCTTCCAGCCTCGTCGCCGCTCCTGCTGTGTGGGGATTTCAACATGCATCACCCACAGTGGGAGCCATTCTTGGAGACTTCTCCAAGTGAGGTTGCTGCAGAATTTTTAGAACTGTGCACGGATGCGGGACTCACCTTGGTTAACACCCCTGGTGAGATCACGTATGCCCGTGGCACAAGAGAACGATCCTGTATCGATCTGACATGGTCAAAGCATTTGACTGTGTCGGATTGGTCAGCTTCCGTGTCGCCGCTTAGTGATCATTATGTGCTGACATTTACGCTGCATCAGGCATTTAAGGATACCATACCTTCGGCACCTAAGTTTTTCTACAGTTGGGGGAAGTGCAAGTGGGATTTATTCATCAAGGACTTCGACGCACAACTTCCGGCATACGACTATAAAAAGCAGTCCACCGGCATTAAGGCCTTCACGAGAGCGCTTATAACTTCGTATCGACGACATTGCCCCCGCGGCATGCACAAGGACGGTCCCAGGCTTTGGGACGACACTCTCATGGAGGCAGAGCGGATTGCTGCCGACAGCAAGGCCCGCTATCTACAGTTACCGACGCCCGACCGTGAGGCAGAAATGCAACGGACAAGGAGTCAATTCTTCCTCCTGCTCCGAGAGCGCTTGCGCAACACGTATCTACGCCGCATCAGCAAGTTAAATCCAGGCGAGCCACTCGCATGGAAATACATTTCCGGACGAAAAAAGGCATCACTTCCATCTCCCACATCAATGTTATTAGGAGATGGTCAACACACTTATAAAACAGCAAGGAGAGCAGCGAATGCTCTCAATCGCATCTTTCTTCCATTTCACCCCTCTCACAAGGCAGTTAGGTTTTCCAAAGGCATCAACAGACAGAGTGCATCCTTGAACATTAATGCTTCTTTTCTTTTTGGGCAGCAGAACAACAACGAGTCTGCTGCCTCATTTACTTCATTTTCTTCTACTTCTTCTAGCTCCGAGCCGCAGAACAACAACGAGTCTGCCGCTACATCTACTTCAGGTTCTTCACTCTCATCTAGTTCTGAGCCACAGGATAAAAACGAAGCTGCCACCACATCTGGTTTAGTTGCTCATCTTCACTCCCCTCTTGATGTACCTTTTAATCTTACGGAACTGCTTGCTGCGCTACGAAATACGCCGTATGGCAAGGCCCCCGGACCGGATGAAGTCTACAGTGAGGCACTGCGACATATTTCGTCAAAGGGCCTTCGATTCCTTCTTCGTTGCATTAACCACAGTTGGACGACCGGTACGATTCCGGTTGAGTGGAGACGCGCTACCATCGTTCCACTCTTAAAACCCGGTAAGTCGCCGGAACTGCTTGAGTCATATCGACCCATCAGCCTTACCTCCATTGTGAGTAAGGTTGCTGAGAAAATGGTACTGAAGAGATTGCTTTGGGTGTGGACGCCGCACCCCCACCAGTATGCATATCGTAGTATGCGTACTACGACGATGCAGCTGGCACACCTGATACACGAAGTGGAGCATAATAGAAATCACTATTTCCAAGTGAGCCTTCCCAAGAAGAGCGGTATTGGCAATCAACTCCACCACAGACCCCATCGGACCCTGCTGGTGCTGGTTGATTTCAGCAAGGCTTTTGACTCCATAGATCATCGAGTCCTCAGTCGCTTGCTGGCTAATATTCCGGGGGTGAATTGTAGAAGGTGGCTTAGAAACTTTCTATGTGGTCGCTACGCGAAGACACGAGTTGGCCACAGACACAGCGATCGGCGTCCCATGCTGCGAGGAGTTCCTCAGGGGTCCGTGCTGGGACCATATTTGTTCTCCCTTTACGTACACCCACTTCTCAATCTGCTGAACAGCTTTGCGGGTGTCACAGCAGACATGTATGCGGACGACCTCTCTATTATCGTTAAGGGGCAGTCCCGGGAAGACGCCATTCCCACTGCCAACATGGTTCTTCAAAAACTGCATGCGTGGAGTCAGGAAAATGGCCTGGCCATCAACCCGTCAAAGTGTGAAGCCGCTTGGTTCACACTATCCACGCACACGGAGTCAGATTATGATCGTGAAGGAAGGTGGCCCCTGGTAGTGGCTGGATGTCAAATCCCAGTCATGACCATGGGGGCGTCGCGAACTACGAAGCTTCTCGGCATGGATCTCGATCCACGACTGACGCTAAATGTGGCGGCCACCAAGCAATGCGCTGCCACTTCGCAACGGATATCGCAGCTACGCTGCATAGCGCACAAAGAGGCGGGACCATCTCCACATGACCTACGCACGTTCGTCATTGGATACGGTGCTTCCAAATTACGCTATGGCAGCGAGCTCATATGGGCGGCAGCGACGGATTCAGCGAAGAATGAGATGCAAAATGCGTACGCAACTCTAGCACGCATTGTCGGCGGAGTTCCGAGCACCGTCGACCCGGAATCCGCACTACTGGAGGCTAATATGCCGCCGCTCCATGTCCTTTGCCTGCGCGCGCGGCTCTCCATATTTGAGAACACACGCGCATGTCAGATGGACTGGATGCGGAGACCCCCGCCTGAGCCACCGCCTCGCGCCGGTTTCCGCATCTCGCCATTATCTCGGGACGAGCTATATGCCTTTGCAGACGCATACACAAAGGAATACGGCATCACCGAGAGCTCACCACGCGAAGAGCGGTTCTTTCGCAGCTTCATTCCTCCCTGGTTCGCGGCCTCCGCACACCGGGTCACCATCGGTGTGGGACTTCCGATAGACCTCTCAATAACTGACGAAGAGGAGCTGATACGGGAAAAGCGCAGAGTCAGCGAAGAGGCTCTGGCGCTGCACAGCCATCGTTCGTGGATACTTGCGACCGATGGCGGTGTCGACGTTCCCAAGTCAGCAGGGGTTGGAATACTGCTATCATCCCTCAACTCATCGGAGATAATAGAAAAGGCCAGCATAAACTGTGGTGCGCGCCCATGCAGCTACAGGACGGAATCCCGTGCGCTGCTTCTAGCCCTAGAGAAGCTGATGATTCCTCGTATCCGCCACAGGCGTAAAACCCTGCTTGTGGTTACGGACAGTCGGTCTCTTCTAGCGGCTCTAAACAAGGCCCGCTCAGTCAGACAGACTGGACGGAGGATCAGATCTGGCAGCGTCTCTTGACACTGACGCGTGCTGGCTGGTCCGTGCACCTGCAGTTTTGTTACGGACATTGCGGAGTACATGCTACCGAGCTTGCAGATCAGTATGCGACGCAGACTATGGCAAGCGGACAATACACGGAGCAAGGAATCGCACCTTTGTGGCATACGGATCTGCTGACATGTTTTACTACCCAGCTCACCAACAAGTGGCGTAGTACCATTCGTCAAGACACTCATCGCTACTTGCTTTGCGGTACAAGGCCATCCGATCTCAGCGGTAAGGACCTGATCACTCAGGAAGTTCTACACCGTCAGGAACTGGTTCACCTCGCAAGGGCAAGGTGCGGGGAATCTGAGCTCTGGGGCCGACTATACTGGGCCGTGAGAGATTGCACAAACCAATGCCGATTCTGCAACATCTCACCGGAACAGTCTGCATATATGCGCTCTAACAACGATCCAACCGCACCGGGGACGGACACTGTTCCCCCGTCGGCGAGGAAGACGTCTCTCCAGTAAGGAGACGGACCCTCACACGCCGTCGGAAGGAGAAATGTCCGCACTGTGATTCCACATTGACGGGGTTCTCGGGTCTCGTCAGTCACTGTCGGTTATTTCGTCAGGAACATCCCCCACCGCTTCCCGAGCTCAAATGTGATTTCTGCAACATGGTTTTCCCCACACGGAGAAGCACCGCACAGCACAGAATTCGCTGCGCACACAACCCAGACGCCACACGGCATCGAAACAGCAGTGCCAGGAGGCGATCTCTGCTGCCGCAGGATCAGCCAGCTTCCACAAGCACGCCAATCGGCCCGCAGGAAACCTTGCACCATCTGCTTCTAGAATGTCCAGGCACCTTGGCTGTGCGTCAACGGCTGGGCATTGAACAGGACCTTCGCCTCGGAAAGTTTTCTCAATGGCAGTTGCTTCATAGCAGGAAACTTTTGTCGTTGCTCGACCACCTCTTCGGCACTCATATGGAATTCTATAGCTAGACGCGCTGGTAAGAGTAGAAAAAAGTATTTTTTAGTTCTGGAGGAGAAACCGCCGGTTCACGACGACGATGGATCGCGTGGCCACGCGACAAGAACCGAGACGACCCTTACGAGGCTCATGTTCCTCTTTTGCACAGTTTCCATTATTTTCCACCTGTGATGGCTGAGGCCGCTTCCTGCCTGGATGTGAAGGCATCCTTTTTTCAAGTCTTTGTTGCTGCAGGGGAAACTCGGCATCTCTTTTGATGCCGCGTGGAGGCAGGCACGCTGGTGGAGCTGACACGGCCCCCAATGGGACACAAGACCGGCCCAGAAATTCTCCAGATTATTATTACTTCAGCAATTGCGGGGCTGACGGCGGTGGTTCACCCCCTCTGGGCCGCACCTCCATCGGCGCGCGACGACGTACGGATCGATAATATACGCATTGCAGGGTCGAGAAGCGATGTGACACTGTGGGAAGCCCAAGCGCTTCGTAACGCCGACGGCCGCCGCGCCACGAAGGGGGAGGAACGCGAATCGGGCGCCACGCAGCGCGCCTTTCTGGGGGCGCAGTTTGATCACACACACCGGGCGGTATCCCTGAGTGACAAGTTTGTCTGCTCTGTGCGCGCCATGTCGGCGCTGAATTCTTTAAAAATTTCGCGAATGGAGGTTGTGGCGTCACGTTTTTTGTACGCGTTTATGTGCCTACTACTTTTTCATCAAGGCAGCGCGACGACGGCCATCCGCACTTAACCAGGGAATTGTGCAGGAGATATCCCCGGCAAACCTTCCACCGTCAGCGGTTGGTTTGGGCGAGAGATTGCGACACATCATCGAGAATATAATCGTGGGCGAATCATCAAGCCCACGGAAAAAAGGCATCGGCCGCCATCATCACGGACGCATCGCTCCATGGATGGGGAGCCGTTTTTGTTCCAGACTCCGGCGACGTTAAAATTGCCGGGGGAAATGGGAGAGGAAGCCTTTTCGCATCACGCAGGCCGAGGCACGAGCGGTACGCTTAGCCTTATCGGTTTTTTCCGCCATCTTGCCATTCACCATGGACGTTTGGGTGGACAACGCTTCGCTGCAAGGAGCGGCGAAAAAAGGCAACTCGAAATCGCACGCCATGACGTGGGAGCTGCAACGGATATACGTGTTTTTGGACTCTCGCGGAATACAGGCATTCTTTGCATACGTGCGGTCCGCGGAAAACCCTGCAGACGGCATATCACGCGGTCGCGTGTTTACACTTCAGGACTTGGCAAAGGGTGGAACTTGCGAAGGGGAGCGGCGGGGTCTTGTGGCAGGAGGACCACAAAGCGCGCCGCTTCGTAAGTTATAAATATTTAAATCCTAACTAAGAACAAGGGACCATGCTAGAGGTCTACATAATACATGTGTATATAATTGGAGCGAACAACGAGGACGCGGCGAGGTTACTGTCTCTCCACCACCCCTTCCTTCCCGTCCCATTTTATTTTTATGGAAAAGTCTGGTGTCTGGTCAGCGGCCCGGGCGGATATTTCTAAATGATTCGGTCGGCGGAAACGCCAACCAACATCCCCGGGCGCGTTTCTCTTCTCGGCGGGGTCCGTGAAACACAGACACTTTCGCGTCTGCGAAGGGGAATTGGGCCTTCTTCTCGCTCGGAGGCGCTGCTAGTGTCAGAGGTCCCACTATTCGAGGAGAAAGTGCGCAAACTCCCTGGTGAAGCACAGATCCCTCACTTCTCCAGTGTCCACTCCACCTTTCTGTCCGGGCGCCTGCCGAGCCGGGGCAGCGGAGTAGGTGCGGACTTCTCTCCTCGCACAGCTCACGTTGGCCGGTTTGCACGACGTCCGGTCGACGCCCGTGGCATGCCGTGCGGTGGCGCGTCAGTCCGTCATTGCCGCAGCGCCAAAAGCCGCATGCTGGACGGCAAAATCCGAGCGGTGGTGATCCCATTGTGGCGCCGTCGCCGGGCAAGGTGCATTTTCTCGGCGGCCCGACACTCTGCCGTCGTGGAATCGGCAACAGTGCGACGTTGATGAATGGGTGTGTGTGGTACTTTGGGCGCGCGGTGCGCCGTCCCCCGCCGGCATTCGCCTCCTGCGCGGTGGAGGGAGTCTCCCTCGAAGGCAAAGTTGCTGTGCGGGTTTGGCCTTCTTCCCGCTGTGTTTCGAGCCTGGCGGCGTGCGAGCATTGTGGCTCTATTTTTGGCGTCGTGACACTCTCGCCGTCGGAGAGATTGTGCCGGGCGTGGCTGGCCGGGACCGGCATTGCCCGCCCGCCTGTCGAAGTAAGGGCATCCATGGAGTGCTGTGGTCCCTGGTGCCGGCACCGGTTCTGTTCTGGAGCGTGCGTGTGCGCGTGAATGGGATGCTGTTCCAGCTTTCGCTTGGGCAACGAATCCACAGGGCGTGCGCCGGAGCGGGGTGGATGCAGCCAGATCGTCATATTCACGGGGACGCCTCCTTCGTGCTCCGGTGCCGTACTGCATGTGGAAGTGCCGGAGAGCAACTCTGAACCCGGCTCGTTGGTCGCACGGCGCCGAGCAGCGAATGGCTTCGGCATGGGCTCTGCACTCTGTGGCGGAGGTGCGATCAGTGTGCCGTCCCTCGCTCGCGTCCTCGCCCAAGTGCTGGGCGGTGGTTCCGGTGGAATTCCCGGCAGCTCCGGCACACCAGGAGGAATTGACTTTCCACGGCGCCTGGGAGCGTGTAATGCCACGGACGTTGGCCATTTGCGTCACGACACACACGCGGCAACCGCAGTGCTTGCCGCACACCGGGCAGTCTGCCGGGCGTCGGATCGTGGCGGGGTGGGGTCCAGCGGGGGGAGGAGGCGTTTCCGTGCGAGGTTCATTGCGTGCCCGCTATGCGGCATCCGAGTTGCACCAACAGCATGTGCTCGGGATGGCGGGCTGCAGTGGCCGTAGCAGCCATCCTTATTTGTGCAGAACCCTGGTGCGGAGGCGGGCCGGTGCGGCCTCTACCCCACGAGTGAGGGTGGCGTCGATGCGCGTGGGTCCCAGACGCCTGCCGTAGTGGAGCAGCAAGCTTCCTCCCTGAGCTGTCGGGCACAAATAATATATTCGGACAGTGCGACCATGCCGGTGCTCCATCTGTCGGTGAACTGTGTGAGGTCGGATGCCTTCTCGGATTTCGCACCACAAGCTCCGTTCCTGGACACGCCGCGGTGGCCAACGACAAGCTGCATCCGTGTGCGCGCTCCTCGGCGCGGCGGGCGGAGCAGGAGTGCCCAGAGTCGACGATGTATCGGGACAGATGCCGTGAGAGGGCCCGTTTCTGGAGCGCAGTCAGGAGAGAGCGTGAGCCTGTGAAGGTTGACACACTACACGGCGCACTGCCTGTCCGCCGGACGCTGCTCATTGGCTTTCTTGTACCAAGGTGTGGGGCGATGCTTTCGGCTCTGCGGCTGCGTGGTATCCGTTCTGCGCCGGCCCCGGCAATGTTGATCGGCGTTCCATTCAGGTACAGCATCGCCGCTGCTCCCAACTTGACGCCGAGTTCCACGGAGCCGCCTGTCCATCCTTCGCGGCGTTTTCTTCTGGGTGTGGCGAAAGGCCTGTGCGTCAGATGTGGCGGGCGAGTCAGCGGTCACAAGTCTAGTGCTGGACCTTGTCGGGGCCATCTGCAGCGGCACCACCGCGGGAGGCGCGAAAACGGACTCGAGCTGCGGTCCGCGGGGTGGTCACTGTGAGGGGCGGGCAGCAAGCTTCTGTCCGAAGCGCAGGGCGCAGCGCCATGATGAAGCCGTAAGGTTTTCTGGCGGGGTGCTGCGGGTGGCGGACGATGGGGGCACTAAAACGCAGAGCATCACCACGCGCCTCGAATCGGGGAGGGGCTGCAGCTTTGCCTCCAACACGGCATCCTCCACTCTACTGCCTCTCGTGGTTCACGCAACTATTTTGCTCGCCTGCTACTTTGCGGTATCCGGCGTGCAGTGGGACGTCGGGCAGGCGTCCAACACCATGCGCTGATGCCGTGCGTCGCCTCCGCCCGCGGCAGCGCTATGCACAACGCCCCCAGTGTGTCTCTCCTAGTTCCCCATGCAAAACACAAAATCGTTGCCAGTTGGAGTGGGCGCCGCTCCAATTCCTCATGGCGATTCGCCACGTGTGCCCATTTCACAAGGATGCTGGAACTTGACGCCCAGAAGAGTCGGCATGTGTTCCATAGCGGCCGGGGCGTCCTCATAAGCGAGGCGCAGTGGGGCCGTGTTGCCGGTGCCAAGGAGAGTGTAACTAGTCTTTCTGGCATTTGCCGCCACGAAGTATTCTCTGGTCCACTCCGCAACGGCACTCAGGCCTTCTTTTGAGGCCGAGTTGATCGCATCCCTGTTGCTCTGCTGTGTGGTGAGAGTGCGGTCATCAGCAATGAACCCTCGGCGAAGCAGGGCACGTTCGAAGGACAAGGACAACGGGACCGCAAGACGACGACGAACATGATGGGTGCCAACACTTTTCCCTGCGGTGCGCCTCGTGTGAGGGTCCTGGGGGAGGGTGTGGGTTTGTCGATGCAAACCACAGCGCTTGTGCTATTAAGGCACGATGCTGACCAGCGTGCGATGCGATTGGGAATCGACAGTCGCCGCATTTCCAAGATTACTGCGTCAGGGCCCACCGTGCCAAAGGCATTGGCGTAGTCCAAAAGACAGCCGCCGTGCGGTGTTCTGGAGCATTGCGATGCATGGCAGCCCTGAGGTGCAGCAATTGGTCGGGGGTGGAATTGCCCGGCAAAAAGCAAGATGGCTGCAGAGCTAACTGGGACTCGATAACGTCCCGGATGCGTGCGGCGGGGGTGCGTTCCATGAGCTTGCTGAGGCAGCTTCTCAGCGTTACGGGTCGGTGGGGAGTCGCGGTTGGATGCCGTTCTCTCCGGATTGGGCAGGAGTAGCACAGCCCGCGTCGCCGATTCCGCGGGACGGCCCCTGCACGTAGGCGGATATCAAACAGCCAGGGGACGGCACGCCTCGCCACACGGCCTAGATGGCGCAGTGCCTCTCCATTTATTCCGCCGGGGCCAGGCGCCGGTCCCAAGAGCAACAGCCGCAGGTTGTGGCCGGGCTCTGCCATAATTATCGGGTGAGGTCCATCGCATTCGTCGGGATCGGTGGCGGAGGGTGGGACTTTGGGTGCCGTGTTGCTTTCGCCGCCTACAGCTTCATGCGGTGGCTGACCTTCAGGTGTCTGCTGAGCATTGGGCCATCGAAATTCATGGCTGGCGTGCTCAAGGAACGAGGGGCGTAAACACGGGCGTACTACCTGCCGGCTGTTGCCGTCCGTGCCCTCGAGCTCGGAGCGGAGCGTGTGCCAGCGGCTTTTGGATGCTTCGCGCAGCGCTTCCCTGCGACGGAGGTCCAGCCGCTGACCGCCTTCTGCGTGGGGTGCGGCGGCAACGGCGCGGTCCAATTCCGCCAGCCATGGAGTCCAGAATGGGGACGGCTGGTGATTGCATGCCGGGACCGTTGCCCTGGTGGCTCTCCGCGTTCCTAGTACAACGCTCCTCTCCGTGCTGCACATTTTGGTTAATTCTCGTGGGATTCTGCAGAGCTGGCTGAACACTTCGCTGGGCTTATTCCAATCCGCCTTCTTCCATGCTAATAATTTCCGGTTAGGCCCCAGCACCACGGTGGGTGTGTCGTCGTCCCCGATCGGAACATCAAGGAGAATGATGCAGTGATCGCTGCCCAGTGAGAGCTGTTCGGCCAATGGGTGACGACACAATCCTTCGAAAGGGCGGTGTCGGGTGCTGTGCTGCCCTGTCGCTCGGTGAACCTCGTGCGCTCTCCGCTGTTGGCGGCCTGGAGCTCATTCTAAATGCGCCGCCGCGCAATGGTATCGCCACGGGAGTCTGATGGGATGTTGCAGTCCCAAGCCTCCGTGTGTGCCTCGACGTCGGCGTCCATTGGCTGTGGCCCGTCCGCGCGGAGCTGCCCATCCAATTCCTCCGCCGTCGCGCTCTTGGCACAGGAGGGAGGAAGACATGCTGATGACGCCATCATGTTACTTCCCGCCGCTGGTCTGTTGGTCGCTTGCGCCGGCTCGATGCGGGCGACAGGGGCCGGTCCTGCCACCGCCTGTTGCCCCTCACGGACGAGAATGGACACACCGCCGCCACGACAGTTGCGAGCATTCCTGTGGTGCTGGACCCCGCCAGGCCAGAAGGCGGTGGCTTCAGGGTGGGGGACTTCTCCGTCTCACGCATCACACAAAACAGCACGTTCTCGCCACGCAACTTCGTGCTCAGCGCCAGACGTTTCGCCAGAGTGAGGCCGGCGGCGTTCCACCGCAACGCTCGCAGACAGGAACAGGGATTCTCTTCCAAATCTCCACTCGGCAGCAGCACGGTGCGGGTGACGCTGTCGACGGCACAGCAACGCGTGCCTCTTCATACCCCATGGTGCTGTACTGTGCTCCAGTAATTCGCGGCTGGCCGGGCGCTGGTTGATGCTGTCAGCGCTGCGCCAGCGACAACTCCATTAGGAAGAAATTGCTGGGTCTTGTCTTTCCTGGCAATACGGGGTGCTGGGCCACGGCGCCGTGAAGTGGTGGCACCATGCGCTGCCAGTGACGAAAGGTCGCGGGAATTGCCCGCAGAGCGAGCTTCAATGACGCACAGATTCGCCCATTTTCCCTCAGCGCACAGCGGGCATTGCCCGTTTTTGCGCGACTCTTGGCGTTCCTGTCCCAGTCGCGCGTCCACCGGGATTCTCGTGGCACTTCCTGTGAGGCGGCTTTCGCGTGTGCTGTCTGGGAGTGTTGGCTGCATGCCGCCCCGCTTTCCCCACAGCCGTGCGGCGCAAAGCAGCACGCTTTCTTCATTGCGATGCTTGTCCCAAAACGGGCAGTAAAGGCGTCAAAAGAAAGAAGAAAATGAAATCGAGAAGAGACTACACAAGAAGAATAAGATGATGGGGGTCAAAGTCCCAGACACATGCGCAGAGAAAAGGTCAAAAGCACACGTGCACAGTGCACATGGGCAGTGTATTTCCGGAAAAACAATCAATCAGAAAAAAGATAAAGCAACGGCATCAGATAAATATACCGCAAAGAAGGAATAAATTCTTTCTTTTTTTTTTTTTTCAGCGGTAATTGACGATTGTGTTTTCCAAAAACTGTTCTTGAAAGCCTCGACCACGAGTAGTGTTGGCTGTGCTTTCCTCACCGCGGTTGCCCCAATAAACCATAAAAGTAAAAATTTGTGCACACATTGGGGGAACTTTCCCCCGTTCCAAAAAAAAAAGAAAAAAAAAGGAGGAGGGGGTGAAGTACACGAATGAGACAACCAAATAAAATCACAAAACAAAACAAAAAAAAAAAAACAACAACAACAACAAAAAACAACGAAAAAAAAAAGTTCGTAGTAAAATAACGGAAAAAAACAACTCCATCGTTCCCACATTAATAAGCCCTTCCCTAACCACACCATACCCAGCCCTTTCTGCCGCACCCCTTTTTTCCATTTATTTCTCGTTTTCATATTTACAGTTGCCACCTCGGGCATTGACTGGATATTTGCGACCAAGCCAAATTGCACCTGGCAGCCAGCCGGTGGCAGACACTCAGAAGACTCGGTGTAGTCTCACTGCCAACCGCCAATGCACCTGTTAAATCATTTTTTCGTTTTCGTTTTTTTGCTCTTCTCTTTTCTCTGACGCTCCAACCTCGCGCGTGTGGACATGATCCGGCAAGGCAAGCCGCTTATTGTTCTCATTGTAAAGCAAAAAGTGCTGTACAAAGAAGACAAGGTCGTACAATATGCTTACGGAACCGAGAGCAAATTTTACGGGGTTGCCTGTCATGCCATCCCAGTCGCTCGTCACCCAGCTGTCAATCACCTCCTGTAAGATGCTTAGTATACCGCCTGTGAAGTCGAGCAAAATGTTCCAGATGTTCCACCCAATCGTGCATTTCCGTTTGTAGTTTAGGTATACCTGCGGCACGTACTTCACAATACTGATGCCCAGTTTGACCAAACTCAGGCCGTACAGAAGGTCGAGATAATTGAAGAAGACGTCACGCTTCACGCCCCCAGCAATGAGGCAGGTCCACAGCACAATGACAAAAAATATAAGGACGATGAGTCCAGTCGCAAGGATGCTCATCTTCTGGCCGCCACGATCAAAGAAGATAATCTGCAAGCCATTCAAAAGGCAGCATGCCAATGCATACACCGCAAAAACAACATCATTCAGAGCCACATTGTTACTCGACCCATTGTGGCGATCCTTGTACATATTATTCACGTTGTTATTGGCGTAGAAACACAGCGTATAAACGGAGTAACACAAGAATCCGAAAATGTTCAGGTAAACAAATTCAAAGCTCTGTCCCACAACACTCCGCCGGCGCATGTTGAAGTACAACTGTGGCAAGAAGGAAACCCCCCACGCCAAGAAGTAAATCCAGCCAATCAACGCCGAGATGCGATTCCACGGCTTCGGGTCATTGTTTTTCATTGGGGTCGTAAAGGCAAAAAGCACCCCACCCGCAACAATAAGAAGCGCGCAGATTGGTGCCACCACGCGAGGCGGAATAATGTATTTCCCCAGTTTGATCCCTGACGGATCTGCAAGCAACTTGTGCTCCGCATTCACATCGTCATTCTCATGTGGTTCCTCATCGCTGTGCTTATTCCTCTCCAAAGAGTGATCGCACTTCTCGTCACGATGCGAATCATTATGAGAAAAGTCCACCGTCACACTCGTCATTTCACACGTGGGTTCTGTGCGATAATTCGCCATTGTGTCTGGTTTCATTTTTGTAAATAGAGCAAATGTTTTATTGCTTCTTTGCGTAATCTAAAAAGGAAAACAACAACAACAACAACAAAAAAAACAAAAAAGAGCATGCGTAAAAAAGAAAAAATGATAGTAAAATCTCTTTATGCCGCGTGCAGTGAAGGGCGTTGACAACAGATGAAATACAGGAGTGCGCCCAGATGGTTTCTTCTCTCATTCCGTTATACACATCGCGGCAGCATTGGCCCACAACGCATACCAACATTGGCCAAATATTTCCACTGTGGGTGCAGATAGTCACACGCAGACACCCCAGCGCAAACCGCAAAGACGCACATTTCCCCCTCCTGCCACAATGCTCCCAAAATTATTTGTGTTCCACCCGCGCCGCCAATACCCACAACAACAACAACTACAAAAAGCCGGATCCATCGCCCTTCCATCTCCAAGGGGTTCGGGCAGCCCCAATCCACACGGCCCAAAGGCACGCCAAACCCAAAGAAAATACCGGAGCAAAAATTGATAAAGTGGACGACCAAAACACCAGCAAAAAAAAAAAACAGCAGGAGAAAAGACCAAAAATGAGAAGCGCGCTCCCAGCAACTCCGCTTCCTCCAGTCAGCAGGGACACCTCAACGGCCCTGCGACACCACACACAATTATCCTTCTGGCGATGCGGCAAGAGCCATCGTTCACCCTACATCACTTATGAAAACAATATAACAAAAACAAGATGCATCCATTACGGAGAATCAGACCCATCGCGAAGAGGTACAAAAGGCAGGGGCGTGATTGCTTCACCCGTTTTTTGAGGTTTGATGGGGTGGTTGTGCGACAAGAAAAACAAACAGACCCACTTCTTTAATTACACTAACATCAGAAGAGCAATTCTGGCAGCGCATGTCCCGTGAGATAAAAGGGAAAAAAAAAACAGGAGCCGCAATAAAGGCAAAGACCAGGCGAAACCATCAACATCTTTTTTTTTTTAAATTTCTTTGCTGAAGATTGTTCTTGTTGTTTTTGTTTTTGTTTGGGCTAAATGGCAGAGAGAAGTTCGTTCGCCATTTCAGCCAACTGCCAGTGGTTCCATATAATTTTTCTCTTTTGCTCCACAAATTGATTTTCAAACGCCCTATCGATTGCTGTGGGCCGGGCTCCCGAGTGCCAAACTTTGAGTTGACTCACCATTCGGTCGAGGATGATGTACTTTCTCCAGTGGAGAAGAACAATTTCCCGTGTCTTTTTACCCGGATCTGTGGATGGGTAAAGTTCATCCGTGCGGAGAGTCAAGAAGGATGGCATCTCATCCTTCAGCCGCGTCAGTTTCCCCAAGTAGTGTTGGAGCGGTGGGATTAGCGGATGGGCGTCGACGTCCAAAATGCCTCGCATGTAATTTTCCAGCGATTTTCCTTTTGCCACATCCTTCTCGCTACAAATCCCCAAAATCTCATGAAGGCGCGTGACGTTTTGGGACGTACTTGCGGGAATTAACGCAACAACTCGTGGCTGCGTGAGTACCCGTTGCACGATCGGGTGGTGCAGGCCCCGATGCACTGCAACGGCTCCGTGCAGATCGTTCAAGCGCACAAGAGCGACAACAAGCTCAACAAAATGTTTGTAAATCTTCAAAAAAATTTCGGCTGCTGATGATACATGCCCTGCGTCTCTCATTTGATGTCCATCAAGGGCCGCTGCGTGCAGGAGAACAGAGACCGTCCATGCGGAAAGATCTGTTGACGAAGCAAGAAAAGCACCCACGGGGGCGAGATGGAAGGAACTGGAGCTCAAATAGGCGGCGGAAGAGCGGTGCAGCACCTTCAGTACCTCTTCAACCTGGAGCGATGTGAACAGGTGCAAATGAAGGGACATGAGGCCTGAAGCGTACTGCTCCACCGACAGGGCGAGACAGAGATTCACGACTTCCTGCAATTTATCGACCCAAGAATCCGTGCGAAATTCCGTGGAGGACCCAACGTCGGTCAAGGCACGCAGCGAAAAAATACATGTCGGATACGCCTGTCTTCTCGTGAATAAATTTTCCTCCGCCGCCACTGTGCGACTCGGTGAGGAAGACGCTAAAGTTGGTGGCCCATCAGTTAAACGATGCTGCCGTGTGGCGAGGGTGCCGGTTCTTTTTTTCTCCGCGGCTGCTGAAATGCTGTCCCGTACAAATTCCATCATTGCATGAAGCTGCGAGGGGCAATCACTCCACGGCTGAGAAATGGAGGAGCAGTCATCCAAAAAAAGATGAATACTGTGATGCATTGCATCATCAAAGTGTTGTGGGTATTCGCGAAGCCAGAGCGTTAACACAGACATGACGCGCATCTGTATACTTCGGCAAACAAATAACCAAAGTGAGGCACTGGGAGAGAAACTGTTCACTCCTCCCTTTACGAATTTTTCTTCACCTCTGTGGGTGCGTGTTATACGCGATACGGATAAGAAAGCGGAAAGAGAAGTTCCTGGCGCATGAACACAAATGCCGTGCGCTTCAAAGTTTTCAAACCCGAGCTTCACTGATAATGGCACCGTAAATCTTTCCATGAGTTTGGCGAGTACTGTGTGGGACGACGTGAAGTAGCGGTGCTGCCGTAGGAACGCGTGTGTAAATTCTTCCTGTGCCAACAACTTCTCCTCCGAGGGCGTTGAAAGAGGCAACACGCTGACGTGCGTCAGTGCTTCTATGATTTGATGCAACGTACCGAACATGGGCATCCCGTGGCCGTCCCACCCCACCCCCGCGACGTATAATGCGTCCACGTCGTCCTGCACGGACCACATGTGTTTGTCGTTCGAGTCCAACGCATACCGTATAAACGTCTCGTCGGGTGCGGGAAGGCCCATCGACTTAAATTGTGAGGTGAGCTTCGATGCGCCATCCGACAACAGCTGGCGCACGACCAACCTGGTGGCAGCGTACGAGCAGAGGCACCACTCCAACGCCCCAGCGGATGGCCCCACAGAAGATGGCTGGGATCCAGTTCTGTCCTCGCGGGCTGGCTGTCTAATAGTCGTTGCGTCGTCGGTGGAGGCCCGTGTCGATTCGACATGGCGCCTCATATCCGCAGCCACCTCCCGCATGCCAGCGGATTGCAGATACTCCGCCACAATTTCATGGAGTGTGTCGGGCGTAATCAGAGGGCTGCGCCCGTCAACCGTGGCGGGTTCCGGCGGGGCCCCCATGCGGGTAAACGCCCGTGCTTTTATCCCCAACACAAGTGACGTGAGCAATAAACACACACAGAGAGAGAGACAGAAAAAAAAAAAACAAGAACAGAGGACGGGGTGATGATTACACTCCTTCAACCTTCCAGAAGAAAAGAAATAAAAAAAAAAAGAAAAAAAAACCGAATGGATCGGGACAAACGGGAAAGAAAGGGAAAAACAAAAGACAAAGTCAAACAAAACACATTGTGGCAAGCGAAATAGAGGGCCGTGGGGAGGCAGTCAAACAATTACGCAAAGGAAAATAAAAAAACAAAAACAAGTTCAAAGCAATGGCCGTACAAAAACAACTACAACAAAAAGGGGTAAAGACAATAAAATTAATACATCTAGCCAAACGCTCTGTGCAGATCTCGTTGGAACCATTTGAATTTACATGAGAAAAGTATAACATTTGACTACATAAGTAAAACAATAAGATCACCTAAGATTATATATACATATATATATATATATATATATATATAGATAGATAGATAGATAGATACAGATATAGATATATCCATGAAGAAAAAAAAATCTCTATTGCTTAATAAATAAACACGTTTCCATCCATTACTTTGGGCCTGTGTTCTCAGACCCGTGACTCGTGACAGGAGGCTCGAGGAACCGTAAGACGGGGTAAAAGCGACCGTTCTCATCATGGCATTGCGTCATACGCTGAACAATGTCAAGGATATTCTGTTGAGTAAAGCATTCAAACTCACACCCATCCAGCGTATCGATATTCAACAGTCGAAAACGCAATTCAGTCTCCAAGAGGGGGTGCTGATCTGACCAAAGATCCCTCTCGCGTCCAGAAACGGATTCAACAAGAAGAAACGCACGAAAAGAGCGGTTTGCAAGAAAAGAGGCAATTTCATCTTCCAGAAACTTCTTCAATGCCCGTGACAACACATCAATGTCTTTCCCATTCTTTTCTCGCTCGTGTATGGGAAGATCGAGGCCTATTTTGGTGGCGAAGCGGACATCACAAGCCACCTCTGCTGCCACACATATACCGCCTACTGTAACAGAATGAATACACAATGCGGCACGAGGAATATAGTCATTCAATAAAAGACATGGTGTGCGATCAATGGCTGCGGCAAGCAATGAAGACTCAGAAAGAAGGTTCAAGACATCTTTCCCGTACGTGCAAGGCACACCAACATACTGCAGGTTGCCAAGACTTGATTTCGAGACATTTCTGGTCCGGGGAAGGTGAAAGGATGAGGGTATAAATGTAGGTGCAATCTTTGACAGCGGGAGATGTAACGGGACTGTCTGAATGAAAGAGCGTTCAAGCTCGAGCGCGTCAAAGGCACTCGCCAACTCTACCCTCCCCGACGTTGAAAGACACCGTGGGCAGGGCACAATAGCCACGAAGGGGGTTTTCGCCAGTAAACCATTGATGTGATACCACCTTTTAATCATATCTTCTCCAAGGTCCATCTCGGCGCGGCGTGCAACCCAGTCGGCAAAAGATGCATCGCCCAGTGAAGTGGCCTCCGCATCCTGAACCTGCCTCGTCAGGCGATCGCTCTCCTCCTGCTGCCGAGCCTCGGTGGCAAAAAAACGATGCATCACTTCATTCCAGGCGTTCTGTTGGTGCCGCATCTGGTCAACGGCATATAAGACACTCTCCACCATTTCCTTCGGTGGCGGAAGAGCCATCTCGTGATCGCTGCAAACTTCGCTCATCCGCCGCACGGCTTCCGTGGGTGCGTCAAAGCAGAGAAGGGTGGGTGGGGGGATCGTGTCTCTCCCTTCTATCCTATCCTATCTTTCTCTCTCTTTTTTTTTATTTATTCTCCTTCGGTTGTTGTTGTTTTTGCTCCTTCCCTTTTATGTTGTGTTCCTTCCTTCCTTCAATCACTTTTGGCAGGCGGTGCCCTTCACTCTGTAATTTCCCCTCCCAACTTTTAGGGTACGGGTGACAAAAATAAAAAAAAAATAAAAAGAGAGAAAGAAATGAAGAAAAGGAGATGTTTAGCGGGAACGGGTTCATGCGCCGCATCCATTCATTTTCCTTCCCACACTTTTCAGAACCTTTCTTTTCTTTTCTTTTCTTCCCTTCGCCATTTTTAAAAAGAAGCTCCACTCGCCTTTCAAGTCCATGCAAATATTCACTACACCAAACGGGAACTTTGCATTCCCGCGTGTCTTATTCTTATTTTCTTTTTTTTTATCCTCCCCTCCAATTCATATGCGTGCTTAAATTTCACTTAAATTTAGCCTTTAATGCGCCACGCATGCGATCGCTTTCCCCTTTTCGGCAGGCAGCTCACTCCTCCCCCTGGGATGCACTGCGCCGTCCCTTTGAGAATACTACAGCGAGAGTTTCTTCTTGAGGTCCTTCTTGTTCACCTTTCCTGTGGGGTTCCGCGGGATCTCCGGCAGAATGATGAATCGGCCCGGGCACTTGTAGCTCGCGAGAACACCACGTGCGACTCCTTTCAGCTCCTCATTGAGCTCGGGTGATTCAAAGCGGTTAAAATTGGTTGGAATCCCCCAAGCCTTCAGCGCCGCTCGCTGGGCTGCAATAACCGCAACCACCTCCTCCCCCAATGTCTCGTCCTTGCAGCCTACGACAGCAATCTCGAAGAAAAGGTCCTTGCGGGAGAGCAACGCGGCCTCGATTTCCAACGCGGAGAGTTTAAAGCCGCGGCACTTTATAATGTCGGTGCCAGAGCGACCAAGAATGGTGAAGACGGCATCCTCTTTTTCACCCCGGGGCTTTCGTACACCGACGGTGTCGTCTGTGTTGAAGTAGCGACGACCCTCTTGGCTCACAACGAGTTCCTTTTTCGTCGCCACGGGATTTCCCCAGTAGCGGTCAAACAAGGATTTGGAGTTGATAGCGAGTTGGCCAATCTCGTCATAATTCTTCGTGTTTCTTCCCTCTCCTGCGTTTTCATCCTCTTCCCTTGCGGGGGGAGATTTGCTATGCACAAAGACGCGCACTGTCGGCAGCGGTGAGCCCACTGTACCAGGGATGCGCTTGTGTAAGGGACGAAGCGGTTGGCTCAGAGCCATTCCAATCTCCGTCATACCATACCGCTCTAGCAGTGTGTGCCCACTGATCTCACGGAACCCATCTAGGATCGGCACCGGGAGAGCTGCACTACCAGACACCATGAGCCGCACCCTTTGGGAAACGGCATTTTTGAATCCCGCCTTTTCAATGGGTGACATCTTTTGATTGACCGCAGCAACCAACTTGGTGTAAATTGTGGGGACGCCCATCACCAATGTAATGTCTCCCCGCTCCATTCGATGCGCAATACGAATTGGATCATCAAATTTGGTCAAAATACAACGCGCATTGGATGCTAAGCAACAAAGAAGAACATTAACAAGCCCATGGATATGATACATCGGCAACATGTGAAGAATGGTGTCCTCTGACGACCATTCCCATTTGGAACACAGTACTCTCACCATATTTCGAAGACTCGCATGGGTATGAACAGCACCTTTGGGTTTCGCCGTAGTGCCTGAAGTGTAAATCATCACACAGTCATCACGTTTGCTTGGTCGAAAAGAGCACTCCTCTACCCAATGACGATGGACGACATTAAGCGAATCAAGATGATCTGTATCGTAAAAGAGACCTGTTCCATCTTCGGCGTCACTGACAATACAATGCGCTTTAAACTGTTCTCGTATCATTTTCTGACGCCATGCCTCACGATGCTCTTCCGAGACCGCTTGCTCGTGTGCTATTCTGTCCATAACGTCTTTTGCATCCTTGATTGGATTCCGCTCTTCCTCTGGGAGCAAATGCTCCGGTAGAATCACTCTGGTTGAGGCCTCGGAAACATCCCGCTTTTCCTGTATTTCCGCGAGTAATGTCTGTGCATCAAACAATGTTTCTACATCGTATGTACTCCGTGAAAACCAGGGGAAATTCGCCACGGGATTCCGCAGACTACTGAAGCTGCGTACTATACACGGATCGTATTCTCTCGGAAATTTTTCCTTCATCATTGCCGTGTCGCTCATCACGGCTCGGCACCTACTGTGCCCCAAAATGTATGACAACTCCGTCGCATAATTCTGCGAAGCGGAAATCGGAACAGCCATTTGATTCAGCGACCATGCCGCCAGGAGTGAAACCACGAAGGTGTACCCCGTGTCACCAATGATGGCAATGTTGTACCTTCCATCATCTTTCATGAAATCACAGCTCAGCACCTCGCCT
Organism: Trypanosoma cruzi; assembly: GCF_000209065.1. Lineage (NCBI taxonomy): Eukaryota > Euglenozoa > Kinetoplastea > Trypanosomatida > Trypanosomatidae > Trypanosoma > Trypanosoma cruzi. Next base: position 314,051 of record NW_001849554.1, read on the forward strand.
TTGACATCTGAAAAGACACTTCGCACGTTACTCGGCCGGGGTCGCTGCACCCAACTGAGCGAAGGCTCTCCATATGCCACCATCAACGCCTCTCTTCGTTGGGTGATGACGTTTGACATAGAGAGCACATCCTTTTGCAGCTGCCCGTACGTGTAGCGTTCGGTCTTTCTCCCCGGAATCTCCACCACTATCGCCTCCTTCTTCACAGGCGCCGAAAAGACGCTCTGTAAAATCGAATTGTAGCCAAAGAGAGTGGCAAAAGGGACTTTGTCAAGCTGACATCGAAGAGAACGAAACATTGCGCTCCCCACCCCCCCGCTTTTTTATTTTACCTCTTTGATTTTTTTTTCTTTTCCCGTTTCTTTCTCTAAACACAAAAGCCCTTTTGTGTTGCCCCCTGCATTCTTCCGTCGCTCGGGCGGGGGAGCAAACAAACAAACAAACAAACAAAAAGGAGGAGAGAGGGAAGAGAGGCGGGTCGGTAGAAAAAAAGTGCATGGACAGAAATAACGACCCGCACCGCCGTACAAGCCAGTCACACAACCCAAAAGAGAAAACACATCAAACCGTCGCGGTTGCGACGGGGCAGCCACTCACCCTTTTTTTTTTTCCTTCTTGTTTGTTTGTGTGGGTGTGCGGGGTCTCCCACACCTCAACAACCCGCCGCTCCGTCTCGCAAAAACCCCTCGGCTGCAAAAAAAAGAAACAATACATAAAACAAACACCAAAAAATAAAAAATCAAGGCGCGTGCGTACCATTCACTACTTCTCATATTTTTCTCTTCCAGTCTTTCCTTCCTCTTCCTGCCCTTCCTTCCTCTCCCCCACTCAACCGAGCAATCCATCGTAAATAATCCTTATGCCAATGGAGAGAAAGCACATATAATACAATATAATATAATATGTATATCTCATACATTTCTTTCTCCTTGACTTGTTTTTTCATTTTTTTGTTTTCCAAGCGTGTCCCTCTCCCTCGTTGATTGTACATCACTAGATAGGCCTATGGATGAGGGAATCCATTGCACATGTACTCTCCTCACTTCCCAAAGTAAGTCCCGTTCCTTCTCCTCATACCATCAACTTCCCTCAACAGCAGTTCTTTCTTTCTTCTTCCATGTGCACTTCTTATTTTTCTTTTCACTTCTTTACCAGAGATGTGAGTTTCGGCACAGCAACGAACAGGTCTTCTACAAGACCGTAGTCTGCCACCTGAAAAAAGGGCGCGTCAGCATCATTGTTGATGACGGCAATCACCTTCGCGTCCTTCATCCCAGCCACGTGCTGAATGGCCCCGGAGACGCCACAGCCAAGGTAGAAGTTCGGCGCCACCGTCTTGCCCGTCTGGCCAATCTGCATCTCGTTCGGACAGTAGCCGGCATCTACAACGGCTCGAGTCGCACCCACCGCCGCCTTCAACGGCTCCGCGAGTTCATTGAGAATTTTGAAGTTCTCGGCGTTTTTCAGACCTCGGCCACCTACAATGACATTGGCAGCCGTTTGCAGATCTGGCTTTTCACTCGAGGCGACGGTGTCTTCAATCCACTTGGATTTTCCCTCCACTTTCGTGGCCTCCACTTCCTTCGTTTGGGCACTACCGCCATCCAGCGGTGCGCGCTCGAAACTGGTGCCGCGGATGGTGGCATACTTCACCGGGTCCAAAGACCGTACCGTACTGACAACGTTGCCGGCATACATGAGGCGAACAAAAGTGGAGTCATCCTTCACTTCTGTCACGTCTGAGATCGGCATCGCATCTGCTTTTGCTGCAGCACGAGGGATCACATTTTTTCCAAACGCGGATGTGCCTGCAAAGACATGTGTGTACCCATCCTTCACCACAGATGCAATGAGGGGGGCGTACTCCTCGGGCAGACCCTTCTCGTATTGGTCACCCTTTGCGGCAAGCACGTTCTCAACTCCCTTCACTTTGGCGACAACCGCCGCTGTCTTCGTGGCGTCCTTTCCGGCGACAAGTGCGGTGACAGGGCCAACCTTCATTCCCGCCGTCACGGCGGCGAGTGTGGCAGGAGACACCTTACCATTGTGCATCTCAGCAACGACGAGCACCTTGCCGGCCATGGCAGAGAGAGTACGGCGCAGCATCCCTCTTTTTTTCTTCTCCAATTTTTTAGGTGTGGTTTTAAATTTGCTGCTTCGTGGGGATCTTGTGTAAATGAATGCAACGCGTTTTACGTGACGGGCTGCACCCTGCAGAACAAAGGGAGAAAAAACAGAAACAACAACAAGAAAAAAAAAGAAAAAGGTGAGGTGAGACTCATTCGCGACCGCCAACAGCAGTACACGGGCACATGCTCGGTCAAGACTTCATCAAGCAGACGGAGAAAAGGCGCCATCCGCCGCTGCGTCTCCTCCATCCCCGCGCTTACGAGAACGTTGATGAAATTACATCATCTCCTGCTGCCCGGTAGGCATGGGAACAACAAATACAAAAAGAAAGAGAAATGGGGATTCCACCCGGATGTCCTTCAATGTTTTTTCTTCACTACTCTATTCATTTCCAACCGACTGCCACTCATTCAACGCACTCGATGGCATCACAACCAATTTCACATTTTGAAAGCTCTGTAAACGCCTTCAAAGTGTTTCCGCTGCAGCACCTCATCCCATGGCGGTGAACGACGTGCACGGTCACATGCAGCCCATTCCACAGAGTAGAGGCATGCTTTAAACAGCGGGGCAAATTTCTTCAGCGCACATCAGCACTGGAAACGCCTTCTCTCCACTTGTTTCAATAAAACTTTTAAGTCACCCATTCCGACGGAGCACGGACTTCATCGTGGAACGAAAGACCCGCAAGGGATGAGCACCGACATCATACAAGCCTCCCATCTTCTTGTTGTTCGCAAGGTGAAAGACGGGGAGTCGCCGTTGCCGCACCTGCGACCTTTGCTCGTCCAGGCGAAGAGGGAACTTGCGCACGACGTTAAAACAACAACAACAACAACAACAGGGGTTCAGTGAAGCATCTCCCCAGTAAACTCCCGATGGGTCAACGCGCACTTCTGCCGGCACCAACACGTAGTTGTTCCCCTCCCCTCCTTCTTTGGTCTGCCGAGCAAAATAAAAAAAAAAAAAATAAAGAAAAAGAAATGTCAAGGGAAAACCCCAGGAGGAGGTTCCACCCATCAACACAATACGGCCATTCGTAGTGGCACGCAGAAGGAGCGGGCCATTCCCACCCGAGAAAAACAATTTCGGGAAAGACACACGTGTAACTTTCCACCGCCCTCTTTTTCTTGATACATGTCGCAAAGCAAATTTACATCTCAATAAAAACAAAAAAAAAATAAAATAAAAGATAGAGAATCAGGAAGAGTTGGAGAAGAAAGAGAGAAAAAAGAGAGAGGATAATGGTGGGATCGGGGGAAAAAAAAAGAGGAATGCCGCATAAGCAGCAACAAATCCAAAAAGAACTACAAAACATGGAGAAGTTCATACATGCGCATGCAAAAAAACAAAAAAACGAAAACAAAAAAAGAACCGCGGTGGAAATGGAAGAGATCGTAACAAACATGTAATGGAAGCAGCAAGAAGAACACAAAAAGAACTCGCACACACCCACACACGAGAAGAGGGGTAGAGGGAAATAAAAGCGAATACACACACAAAAAAAAAAGAAAAAGAAGTAAAGAAAGGCGCCATTTTTTCTACAAAGGCCGCTTCACTCCGTAAATTTCTATAATGTGGTGTAAGAAGTCAAGAAAATATAAGTCTATATGTACACGTGCATGTACGTATCTATTCACAGGTTCATTCAGAAGAAGTAAGGGCGTTTC